>NC_056735.1:1971169854-1971306617 GCF_019279795.1 Protopterus annectens | reverse complement strand
TAGTTTTTTAAAAAATTGAAATAACTTTATTCTTGAAGAGATCTGAGAGTTTTTCTGTTGATTTTAGATTTCAATTGATACATGTTCTTAACTAAACAGGTTATGACGAAAGAGTTCTATAGCCTTCAGACATCCACAGAAAAACGTATCACTGAGCTGCAGGCACAAAATTCTGAACATCAGGCACGACTTGATACTTATGAAAAGTTAGAGAGGGAGCTTGATGATGTAATAATGCAAGCTGCAGAAAGTAAGTTTTTTGTTCAATAAACATTTCAGGAATAATTATTTTTTGTCAGATGGCTGCTTGTTTCCATAGCCATCACATTACTTAATTTTACTGCTTCAAAGAACATCTAGTTTCTTAAAAAGTGTATTTTTACTGGATTTAGGTCATGAACATAATTTTGAACGTTTATTGATGCATTGTTTTTATTAGCTCCTTAGTAAGTCATGCAGTACAGCAAGTCATAGTGTATTGCTAACATCTGCTAAATTAATGATACTTTTTAACAGTGGTCTTTATGTCATAGGCAAGAAAATTAACTAACTTACTCGGTTAAAAAAAAGGTAAGCAATTTGTTGTGTGAGACTGCCATCATCTGAAGTCTCTGAATGCCATGCAGAAGTACTGGCACTGTATTTCAAGAAAATAAAAACAGTGTAAGTGCTTTAAGAGCAAGTTGAGCTTCAAGAATATTTAATTGCATGGGAAGACTGGAGGGTCCCTGATCTAAAATTATATTTTCAAGCTATGTACATTAGAATGACCTATATTTTACAAAATGAGGGATGTGACACCAGAAAACAGATGGTGAGAGAGAGAGAGAAGGAAAGAGCATAAGATGGGGAAACTAGAGATGAGTTTTGGACTTTACTAGTAAATGAAAAAGAAGAAATGATTCATAGAGGTTTATGTAGCTAGATGAAATCTAAGGCAAGGGGTGTTGAAATATTTTGCTCCTATTTGTTAGAGACACCAAGAAAGGGTGTAAATAGGAAAACTAAGTGGAGATGAATTGTAAGAAGCGGACTACAGCTCCCTGATTTTAGGACCAGATAATTAGTCCAGCTGAAGTTATCACTTGGGAACAAGCACATGTTAGTATGGGCTGTCAAGCACTCTATCTTGCCTACATGGATCTAAGAAGTGACGCTATCAGGCTTAAAAGAAAATAACATCTCACTGGGAGTATTCCAGAATGGGGCAAATTAATTTGTGCAGCTAGGACAGGTATAGTACATAATAGGCTTCTGGTAGCTAGAGCATATTGTGGATTATTAGTGGTCCCAGAAGACCAGCATGTCCTACTTACTTGGGGGAGGGGTCAGGGATGAACCTCATGAGGGAACAGTGATAGGAGGTCTCATTAGCTCTGAAAATAGCCACAGAAGCAAGGGAATTTCAATTTTTTGCCTGGAAATGCCTGCACAAGTATTTCTGTACCCCTCAGAAGCTACAGTTGATGCTCTCAGCATTTTCCAATCTGTCCTGGAGGGGCAATACAGCTGTAATAAACACATGTGAACATATTTTTTGGGGAAGTAGCAAGCTGCAGTCTGTCCAGCACAGTATGAGTAAGGCCCTCGAGACTAACACAGGAAGAAGTAGAATTTGCAAAGGATCTTTTTCCTTCTGAATTTGGTGCAAAGCATAAAAGGCCAAATTCATGTTAAGACTATTGTAACCTTGCTTATGACAGTAGGGAAGAAAAGCTGTTACATGAAAATGGTTCACAAACCAGAGTGAAAAAATATCATGGGATTATGAAAGAATTGGAAAGAATGGAACTTGAGGTAGGAAGGACTTAAGGAGGGAACTTGACAACCAGGAAATGGCGGGCATGACAGTTGGGGTCAACCCCTGAAAGCTGATGAGCATACTAGTTTCTCAGAAATGGGGAAAGGAGAACAGTCAATAGAAACCAATTTATATATTTCACAAAGAATTTGTTAACAGTTTGAGAAAAATGTTAAGTGTTGTAAATAAAAGTAAAGGGGATAATGTTTTGTGGGGTTTTTTTTGAGATTATTAATAGAAAAATCAAAATAAAATGAGGCAAAAAGATATTCTGAATGGGTCTACTTTGTTTCATTGAAAGCTCATTTCACTGAATTTAAATTCACCCTGACCAAATCGCTGAAAGCTCAAATTACTGAAAACTTATTTTGCCAAATCTCATTTCACTGAAGTGAAGTACTGGCACTGTGTAGAGTACTGTAAGACAAGTAAAAGGTATATATGCCCTTTCCCCACTGTAGTGCGATCCTGGAGTTAGTCTGTATAGTTAGGGGGTGTGTGGGGCACAGGCCTTCAGAAGTGTTGGTTGCTTGATCTTGTTTTCAGTTAAAAGGCGAATCATTAGTAATTTGGGCCAAGAAATTCTAATTGGTAAGTATTGTTTATTAAACCTCTTCAAAGCGTAATTGTCATAGTAAAAAAACAGGTGTACACTGTAACATTCTAAATATAGGAACATTAACCTTGTGCAAGTGGCTCATGCAAAAGGAATTTCGCAAGTCGGGCATAAAAAATAACAATTATGCATCCATTGTATACTGAATTTTACAGTGTTGGACTGGAAATTTTCCAGAGCCACCATACACCTCTTCCATAACTGGACTAGTGAAATAGTTGTTCCAGTTCCTCAAAAGGCCCCAGTGTCAGACTTCATTTCACATACAGTATCAGTTCGGCACAAAAAAGTGTAGGATGGATCTATTTACTAACATTTAATATGCCTACAGTAACTCTTATTTACAGTAACTGCACTGCTTGTATTTGAGACAGTGCTAACACATCTATTTTAGCTTGTGTGATCCATAATCAGTTTTAAGTGCTGATGGAAGAACCATTTAAATATTTGTGTATCCTGATCCTGTAATAGTTATACCTTAATGCATTCTCAGAAAGTATGCAGTGTCTACCTTATGTGCCAGGCATTTTGTGTTTAACACACACTTCCTGTCTTTGCTCATTTTGGATGTCCAGTAACCCTGGTACATAATCAAGGACACTTTCTCATAGTATTAACTCTAAGGCTTACGTAAACGGAGTGGCTTAAGACAGTACCTCTCTGTCATAGCTCCTTTGTAACAGTGCAAAACAAGGCCTCTGCAGGCTCTCAGCCCTGCCTGCATCTCTTTACTCTGGAAGGGTGCACCACTGGGAAGCTTTAATAACATTTGATGAACTTTTCTCTTAGTATTATTTTTCTTTGTGCTTATTCCAGCTGCACCTCAATGGTGGTTTGTTCCCTAGCTGGCATTCCAATGATAAAGGCATATTTCTTTAGAGTCTATATTGAAACATTGAATGCTTAAAATAGCGAACAATGTTTCATCGACCCTTTTTCAGCCAAAGCTAAAAATGTCGACACCACAGAACAGCGATTTCTTTTCTAGGGAAAGAAATCGCTGTTCCAACAAAAAAAAAAAAAAAAAAAAACAGTAAACACTTCCAAACACATACACACGTACCTTAACCCTAGTTGTACCCTCCCCCAAAAAGCAGTAAACAACTGAAAACACATACACACGTAACTCAACCATACATCTAATGCAAAACAAAAAACAGTAAACACTTTCATACGTATGCACTTACCTTAACCCACACCCTAACCCTAAGGTCAATAACTGTTGCACATTCAGCCTCGGGAGCTATACCGGACAAGGGCCCACACTACAGTGCAGAACATGGCAAAGCAACGAAGTGGTCAAGCGACTTCTTTCCCAGGGAAAGAATTCGTTGAACAGCCACTTCGCTGTTTTGCCTGTTCGCTGTTTTTGTGTCAACGAAAATGCATTCGACAAAATGCGTTTTTGTCATTCTAATCGGAACCCATTTCTTTAGGCCTAACACCCTACCTGGGTAGGGAGATGAATTGCCTTCATTACTGTGGGGACTACAGTGTTCTCCCCAATGCAGGTGCACACTCATATGTGCTTGAGATGACGGAGCCTGCTGAAGCACCTTGATGACTAAATGTTCCCTCACCCAGACTACTCCTTGCTGTGCTATTTCCTACTCTGGGGGATTGTGGCATTAGAGATCCCTGGAACCTACCCCCCACCTTCGCTGCTAGCTTCATTAAACGCTAGCAATACTAATCAAACTTGGGTCTAGTAGGCTGTAGTTAGAGCATTATTCCTGTAGTCCACCAGAGAAGGTTTTATAAGTTGATAGGTATTGAAAATGCATTTCGGTCTTGCTGTAAGATGATGATCTAGTATTCAAGTTTGGAGCTTTTCATTTCTATGAATAACTTTCCCTCTTATGTCATTTAGTAAACGTGTTTGTGGTGGACAGCTGTCTCTAAAGGCTCTCACTCTCAGTATGCTTTCTTTCCTATGGTTTTACCTGACTTTTAGTACAGTGAGAGCAATGTCAGATACCTGACAAAAAATGTAAAATAGAAAGTAAAATAAAGGCGGACGGCCGTGGTAGTGCAGCGGTTAGCATTGCCACCTCACAGCAAGAGGCTCTCTGGTTCAATCCTTGGCTGGGGTGCCTTCTGTGCAGAGTCTGCATGTCCTCCCTGTGGTCACATGAGTTTCCTCTGGGTGCTCCGATTTCCTCCCACATCCCAAAGACATGCTGTAGGTGGATTGGACACTCTAAAATTGGCCCTAGGTGTGTGTGTGTGTGCATGTGTGTGCGTTCTGTGGAAGGTTGGGCGCCAGGCTGGCAACTTGACACCGTAAAACTTCACTGCCAATCATGAGCGGACAGGTGATCCACTGTGGCGACCCCTAACCGGGAAAAGCCGAAGAAGAAACTGAAATAAAGGCACTGTACAGCGAAAAAAGCTCATCACATCATATTGAAGTGCTTTGGCTTATAAACTGGGTCACAACAAGCATACTACATTCAATAGATAAGCAAAATGTTTGTTGGGTATTAGCACTTCCAGTCCAGTACCTATACTGCAACTCACTGGACGTTACATGTTTTCAGACTTTGATACTGCCAGCATCATCCACTAACTGATATATATATATATATATATATATATATATATATATATATATATATATATATATATAAAATGTGTGTGTGTGTCTGTGTTTGTGTGTAACAGAGAAATACATCATCTACCTGTGATTGTGTGTACTTCATGTTCTTTAAATAAAAACAAATCAAAATGCAAATTGTGTAACTTTATATGTGTGTATCCACACACACACACACACACACAGATATATATATATATATATATATATATATATATATATATATGTGTGTGTGTGTGTACGTGCATGTATAAAATACATATATGTAGCATGTATAGTACTATATCTGGGATGCAGTACCATGCGAGTACATCTAGAGAGAAATATGCAATAGATATTTTTGTAAGTAGTAACACACGCATTGACATATGGATGTGTGTGTGTGTGTGTGTGTGTGTGTGTGTGTGTGTGTGTTTACTTGCTTGTACATAACACACATTTACAGTACATAACACATAATGTTAAGTTGTCTATCTCGCCTTCTTTCTTGCTGGTTGGGTTCGGAACCGATCCTCGGCTCCGACTCGTCCATCTTCAAAAGCTCGAGAGCTGCCTACTGGCTCGAGGCCCCCCTATATCCCATGATGCCTGGCGCTAGATACCCAGATCTCTTTTGCCGCTTCTGCTGCGAGGTTGTTCTACTGGCTCAGATTGTATAAGCGTCATTATTAATATTGTATTTTTCTTGTTCAAGACTATATTGGTTAGTGTAGAATTAGTCGTTAGTCTTTAGTATTGTAGCTAGTTTTCTATCTAGTTGAGCATTACCCTTCCTTAAGAAACTCGTTTAAGTTAGAGAGTTTCCCCTCCCCCCTTCTCTCCCTTTTTCACAGAAAGGTTCTTTCCGTTTAAGTTAGAGGTTAACCTTTCTTTCTATTTCCCTTTAAAAAAAAAAAAAAAAATATTTTCTTCTTCTAATTAATCACTGTTAGTGTTTAGTGATAGTTTTCGATAGTTTTTGTTGTAGTGGGTTGTGGTAACTGTAGAGTGTTGACTTTTACTGTTGGTTACCTTAACCATCTGTGTGGAAAATTTTTCCTTGGTTTTCTCCCTAGGATGTCCAAGGATCCAAAACCGTCCGGATTCAAGAAGTGTGACTCATGCTGTCAGAAGATGTCTCTGACAGATGGTCACACTTCTTGTGTTTATTGTCTGGGAGATGTTGACCTGCAGGACTCTTGCTCGATCTGTCATGCCTTCAGTCCAAGAGTCCTGCAGGAGCGCAAAAATAAATTGATTCTGAGGGGTATGCTTAAACCCCAAGATTCACTGGCGAAGGCTCAGCCGGTGAAATCTTCCAGGCCACCTAAACCGTCGGCTCCCAGTTCGGAGCCGTCGTTGGGTGAAGCCACACAATCCATTTTGGCTCCGGCTGGAACCGATGTCCCTCCCTACCAGTCGGCTCAGACACGATCTTCGGAGCCGGCTGAGAGTCGAAAGGGATCCAGGTCTCCTTCTTTGGAGTCGATACGTTCGGCTCCGAAGTCGCCCCTGCTCCAATCGGAGCGTAGTCATCGATCATCCCACTCTTCTCGGTCCTCTAGACTTTCGGACCATGACTTGGAAAGAGTGGTCAGTAGGCTGTTAAAATCGCAGGCCCTAGCCAAAATGTTGTCCAGCCCTCCTCATCAGGAGTCGGCTCCATCCACAGCTGTAGATATTCCTCCTCTGACTCTTCCTATGAGTTCGGAGCCGGAGTTCGTTGGGGTTCGAGTCATGGAACCGTCGGCGCTGATACCCTCTCTTTCGGTTCCGTCGTCGGCTCCGATCCCTTCCATGGAGGGATCAGGACGCCGATACTCCCTCGTCAGCTCCTAGGGGGAGAGTGGCATCGGACTGTCTGTACAAAGAACAAAGTTCCGGATGGTCACGCTTCAGTCCATTTTACCCTTTCTGGGTCAGGACAATTGGATGTGCTCCGTAGATCTTCAGGATGCGTACTACCACATCAAAATGGACAGACGCTCCTGAAGATTCCTTCGCTTCTGGCTGGGAGCCAGCCATTATCAGTTCAGAGCTCTGCCCTTTGGTCTCACCACAGCCCCCAGGGTGTTTACCAAATGTATGGCAGTAGTTACCGCTCACCTGAGACGGCAAGGATTCCAGGTGTTTCCATATCACGACGACTGGCTCCTCACTGCTACCACCAGACATCACCTGCTGCAAGCCAGGGACTGCACCATCGACACTTGCTCCAGGCTAGGTATCACAATAAATTTTGAAAAGTCTGCATTGTCGCCCTGTCAATCTATCACCTTTATAGGCGCAAATTTAAATACCAAGGACATGTTAGCGAGCCTCCCACCAGACAAGGGTGTTGGTGATTCATCAGCATGTCAAGATTTTATTAGCATGCAAAAGGATTCAAGCCAGGTTTGTCCTTCAAACGCTAGGTCTCATGGCAGCAGCGATCGTACTTGTCCCTCTAGCTTGGTTTCACATGAGGCTTCTCCAGTGGCTTCTTTTCACCCAATGGTCCTTCCAGCAACTTCCCATGTCTTACATGATTATGATCACTCAGGCATTCAAGAAGCATCTAGCGTGGTGGATGGTCTCCACATCAGTGCTCCACGGCAGACCATTTGTTCTCCCCCCTCCAGTGGCTACAGTGACCACGGATGCCTCCCTGATCGGGTGGGAGGGGGCATTATCAGGGCAGAACAGTCCAAGGCACCTGGCAACCTCACGAGTATCATCTGCACATAAATGTCTTTGAGATGAGGGCCATGCTCTTAGCGTTGCAGGCTCTTCAGGACTCTCTTCCTACCTGGACCATTGCAGTTCAAACGGACAATATGTCCGTCGTGTGGTACATCAACAAGCAGGGCGGAACCAGGTCCTACCCCCTATGTCGAGAAGCAGTCAGACTCTGGCAGTGGGTGATCTCTTCCCAACGGTTTCTGATTGCAATGCACATCCCTGGGAAGTCCAACGTCATAGCAGACAGACTGAGCAGAGCAATTCTCATGCTTCACGAGTGGTCTCTGAACCAGGTAGTTGCGGACCAAATCTTCCGCAGATGGGGCCAACCTTGCTGTGACCTTTTTGCAACTCCCTTCAACAGCAAGTGCAGCAATTTCTTCTCTCTACTTCCACTTCCCGGGCATTCCCCCAGAGACGCTCTAGTCCACGATTGGCCCCAGGGACTTCTTTATGCATTCCCTCCTTTCCCCCTCATACTGAAGCTAATTCAGAAGGCTACCGTTTTGGGTTGCAAAATGATCCTCATTGCTCCTTACTGGCCTTGACAAATATGGTTTACATTCCTGCATCGCTATCTTCTCGAACAGCCTTGGACTCTGGACCTAGTTCCAGACCTCCTGATTCATCAGTCGGGTGGGCTGCACCAATCCCTGCACTCTCTCCAGCTCACAGCGTGGTTGCTCCACTTCCAACCTTAGCCAGGCTCCCAGATATCTCCCCCTCTGTGCGTGAAATCCTTTTGTCATCACACAAGTCTATGACCAGAAAAGCTTACGCTAGTAAGTGGAAACATTTTTCTTCCTGGGCAGAGGCAAAAAGTATAGACCCCTTTTCAGCCCCCGTACACTCCATTTTGGAATTTCTCACAGAGTTCTTCCATGCTGGGTCCGCTTCCGCTACAATTAGAGTTCAGTTAGCTGCAATTTCAGATATTCACATTGGCCTGTCGGAAAACAATATCATGTCCCATAAGCTGTGTAAAGCCTTTCTCAAAGGAACCACTCTGCTCAGGCCCCCAGTGAGAGATCCAGCTTCGCTAAGTTTGCCCCCTTTCGAACCTGCAGCTTCTTGTTCACTGAAGTTCTTATCTTTGAAAACCCTTTTTCTGGTAGCTATTACTTCAGCCAGAAGAGTTTCATAGCTACAGGCTGTTTCTATCCGTCCCCCATACCTCGTGTTCCACAATGACAGGGCTGCTCTTAGGACTAATCCTTCCTTCCTTCCTAAGGTCTCTTCAGAGACTAACTTGAATCAGTCCATAGACCTTCCTGTGTTTTTCCCTAACCACTCCAACAGGGCGGAGTATAAGTTGCATCAGTTAGATGTTCACAGGCAACTACGCTTTTGTTTACATAGAACCAAAGACATTAGAAAATCTGATCAACTGTTCCTGTCTTATGCAGTAGGTAAACAAGGTTTTCCGGTCTCCAAGGTAACCTTATCCAGGTGGTTGTCATCTATCATCACGTTCATATACCAACTCAGGAATAAAAAATTACCAGTCAAACCAAAAGGTCACTCCACCAGAGCTTTAGCCACTTCGGTAGCTTTTCAGGCTAGGTTGCCCATGGAATCTATTTGTGCTGCGGCTACATGGGCCAACCCACATACTTTTATTTCGCATTACAAGTTGGATTTGGTTTCCAGGAGCAGAGCTGAATTTGGTTCCACTGTTCTGAAGTCTTTTCCAATGAGCCACCCAGGATTTTAGGTGCTAGGGACGCTGTCCCAACCAGCAAGAAAGAAGGCAAGATAGACAATTTAACATAAAGAAGTTATGTACCTACCATAACGTTCCATGTTAGTTGTTTTCTTCTCGCCTTCTTTCTTGTGTCCCACCTTCCGTCCCCTTATCCTAGTGGACCGAGAAGAGTTCCTTTTGATTTTGCACTGGCTGAGTCTTCTCTGGCTATTTCCTTCTGCTTAGTAGTCTCTCCAGTAGGATTTATGCATGCTAGGATAGTATTCAGTTATTATTATGTCGGCAGTTAGGCTTACCAAATGAGATCTGGGTATCTAGCGCCAGGCATCATGGGATATAGGGGGGCCTCGAGCCAGTAGGCAGCTCTCGAGCTTTTGAAGATGGCCTAGTCGGAGCCGAGGATCGGCTCTGAACCCAACCAGCAAGAAAGAAGGCAAGAAGAAGACAACTAACATGGAACATTATGGTAGGTACACAACTTCTTTTTTACAGATGTACACAAGTATATACACACACACACACACACACACACACACACACACACACACACACACACACACACACACACACACACACACACACACACACAGATGGGGGCTGGGCATCCATGTGCATTATATAATTGGCATCATCCTAATCACTGTCCTTTTTCTTGCTTTCTACATGTTACAAGTCTTTCACCATACTCATTATTGGCTCCACTGTAATGTTTGATCTGATATTGTTAATCCTCGTTCATTCCTTACGCATGGGTTTCGGTTCCGAGCTCGGAACTGAGCCAGTCAGTTTCCAAGCTTGCGTCAGCTTCAAACTCTCGAGCTAAACTCTTACCCACAGTCCCCCTCTCCCTGTTACCTCAGATTTCATTTGCCGCGTTGCCATTCGGTCGTGTCAAGCTACTTCTCTTGAGCTAAGTACATTCAATTGTTGTTTAATAGTTTTACAGATTACTTTTCTGTCAGGAAAGTTCATATTTTATTGTCTCTTACCCTATCGCATCTAGTGTTCAAAATTTCTTCAGTTTTTTCTGCTTCTTTCTTTACCACTTTTACTGTGAGGTATTCTGTCTTTACCATCATTGGTAATCCTTTTCTCTTTTCTCTTATACCTTCAGGTACTCTCTTGTACCATTGCTGGTACCTTCTCTATTAATTAATTTACTGTCATGGCAGATAAGAAAAGTAGTCCGGGGTTTAAGCGGTGTTCTGATTGTGGACACAAACTGCCTACTTCTGATGCACACTCTGTGTGTTTATTGTTTGGGAGCTTCCCATTTTGTTGACCCACCTTGTACTGTTTGTGAGAACATTTTTAATAGAACCTTGTTGGAAAGGAAAAACAAGCTGTTACTGAAGGGACTTCTAAAATCTCCCTTTTCAGAGGCTATTTCTGGGTCGGAGGCCTCAACCCCTCCTAGAGCCTATAAGAAAACTTTGGATGTTCCTACTAAGGCTAAATCTTTGAAGACCACAGGTGCAATAAACTGGTGTTTTAAGTGGATTCTTCATCTGTGGTCTTCAGTTTATCTTTTCATTTTGGGTCGTACAGTGTAAGGCTAAATCTTTGCCTTCGTCCCCGGCTGGGGACTCCCACCAAACAAAACCTAAAAAGGCTAAAGTTTTGGCTCCGGAGCTCTCTGTCAGCCCCAGTGCTTTTGGTGCCTAGACCTTCGGCACCGAGGCCTTCGGCTCCATTAGTGATTTTGGCTCTGTCTTCTCCTGCAGTCTACTATATATATGCACCGAGGAGCTCCTCGGTTCAGACCATTACCACTGTATCGGCACCGACCGTTCAGTTGGCACAGACCTTGACCGCGTCGGTTCCAAGATATTCATCAGAACAGATGCCTTTATTGTTGACTCCTGTCTTGTCGGTTCCAGCTTCGGCACCGACAACCACTTTGGCACCGATCCCTGTGTCGGTGCAGACCATGACCTCGGCACCGATGACTTCTTCGGTGCAGACAACAGTAGTCCAGTCTCTCTCGGCACCGTTGTCCTTGGTGCGGTCAGATGAGATAGGCACCGAGTCTGCCTCTTCTGTGGACAGGCCTGTCTCTCCCTCAGTCTCCGTGAGGTCCACTAGAAGCCTTTCCGAACATGATGTGTTGCATCTTGTGGACCAGTTTCTCTTGGCCAGAGGTATCCCACCCCTCAGGAACTATCCTTCCTTGGGAGGTGATCACCCATCTTCAAAGACCCCGTCTTATTCTCCTCCTTCATTGCCTTTGAAGTCCATGGATATAGCACAGTCTTCCCCTTCTGCGGTTCCCTTTATGAATCTCACTTAGGAACCACAGTTGCCTTTGTGGCAGGAAAGTTTTGCTATGACCCAGGATGTCAGTTGTGACACGAATAGTTTGTTTCTCCACAGCCATCCGGGGACTCCGGGTCGGCAGGCTGAGCCACTTAGGGGAGGGGTGACCCCTGTCCTGGACATGCACTCCTCTTCGAGTGGACCAGCCTTCCAACTGATGGAGAAGGCTTTCGCTGCTGCTGGTGATTCCGGACCGTCTATACCTCCGCCCTCCTCTGGTACACTGGTTTCACAAGTCACACCTAGCGGACACCGGGTGCAGGGGCTGCAGGACATATTCCCTCAGGAATCCCCTTTTCCGGTGTCGTCTCCAGTTCCTCCCACTCAGGAGATCCACCAGAAAAGTTTGTGTAAGAGGAAGCACATGGACTCCACAGAGGAGTCCCTCACTGAAGACACAGATTTCGATGAGGGGGAAGGATCCCCTCGATCACCCTCTGAGGTATCCTTTGGTGATATCCTCGAAATCCTGAAACAGAGAGGTAACTGGCAGACCTCTAATCCGACCTCTGAGGAATCTGTGTTCCTGCAGGCCTTTTGCGGCCGGCCCCCTACCTCCTGGGTTACTCCACCTGCCGATGAACTTGTCCGGCTCATCGTGCAGCATGCTTGGAAGGCTTCTGATACCATCGAAGCTATTCCCCGGAGGCCAGATAAGATCTTGTCCCCTCCTGCTTCGGATCCCCATTGGTCCAAAGGTCTTCCTGTGGATGCTTTGGTGGTGGCAGCTGCAACAAAAAAGGATCTGGCAGAAGAAGAAAGCCAGACTGTCCTTCCGCCTAACAAAGAGTCCCCGGCCCTGGACAGGTTAAGGAAGCACACCTTTGCTTCAGCGACCTTTGCTATCAGGTCCCTGAATTATAAGGCACATTTTACCAGGTTTCAGAGGGATCTGGTGTCTGAGTTCTCTGAAACCTTGGCTGGTGCCTTGTCTGATGAGGTCCGTGACAAAGTGGCCTCTCAGCTGGTCACCATTGAATCTATATATAATTCCTCTATGCGACTGATATCTCACACATCAGAAGGAGCAGCTAGAGCAGCGGGTTCAGCTGCGGTCTTGAGATGACACACCTGGATGCACTTGTGCAACTTCACGGAACCCTTTAAGTCTTCCTTTCTTAATGCCCCCATTGAGGCCTCCTCGTTGTTTGGGCCCAAAGTTAAAAGCACACTGGCCAGATGTGAACAGGACGGTAAGATCCTTTCTGCATTAGGTGTCCGTTATTCTTCCCCTCAACGTGCTTTCTCCTGAAACCAAAGAGTGGGAAGATATGGTTCAAGAAATCTCAGGGTCCTTTCCATGACACACAGGCTGAGTTCCCCCCAGAGGTAGAGGGGGAAACTCACAGGGAAGACGCTCCTTTTGGGGCAGAGGGGGCCTGTGTAACCAGGGTTCCAGGGATTCTTTCCCTGGTCAATCCTACCAGCGCTACTGAAGAGTGGCCCAACTTCTTTCCTATGGAGGTGGTTGGGAGACGTTTCTCCTTGTACCCTTCTGCCTGGCTAACCATCACCACCGATTCTTGGGTACAAAGGATTATAACCAGAGGTTATCATATCCCCTTCGATCTTTATCCCATCCCTTCAAAAAATCTGCCTGACGTTCCACCCAGTCAAAGGGAAGAAGCAGCACTAGAGATAGTAAAGCTGCTAAGAAAAAGAGTCATCCAGATAGTCCCTCCAGACCAGATAGGATCCGGATTCTACTCAAGACTATTTTTGGTGCCAAAGAAAACCGGGGACTGGCGACCAATTTTGGATCTCAGTGTATTGAACAAGTTTGTGAGAGTACAAAAATTCCGGATGGTCACAATACAGTCTATCCTCCTGCTTTTGGAAAAAGACGATTGGATGTGCTCTATAGATCTTCAAGATGTGTACTACCACATAAAGGTGGACAGGCCATCAAGAAGATTTCTGCGCTTCCGTGCGGGAGCCAGTCACTACCAGTTCAGGGAACTGACCTTCGGACTCTCTACAGCCCCCAGAGTGTTCACAAAGTGCATGGCAGTTGTCACAGCTCACTTGCTACTTCAAGGATTCCAGGTGTTTCCATACCTAGACAACTCATTTCTGCCCCCACCAGACATCTACTGGAAAAAGCCCTGGCATGCTCTCTCCTCGCTGCTCAAAGGCTAGGCATAACCATAAACTGGCAAAAATCCAATCTCACCCCATCTCAGTCGACAGAATTCATAGGGGTTATCTTGGACACAAAAAACTGCAGAGCTGCTATTCCAGAGCACATAATTCTAAGGATAAAGCAACAACTAATTCCAATCCTTTCAAAGGAAAAATCCACGGCTCACTCGGTTCTACAGCTTTTGGGTTCTATGGCAGCCTCCATCACCATTGTTCCCCTGGCCAGGTTTCACATGAGGCTTCTACAATGGCTACTGCTCACCCAATGGTATCCTTTTCAGCATCCTGTTTCAGCCATGATTCGAGTAACCCACAGGTGCAAGCAGGATTTAAATTGGTGGATGACGCACAATCTCTCACAATGGTCTCGCCCCTTCTCCCCCCAGCAACCCAAGGCCACAGTGACCCCAGACACCTCCCTGATGGGGTGAGGGGGCTATGTCAGGGACAAACAGTCCAAGGCACTTGGTCCGAACTGGAGGCCCATCTGCATATAAATGTTCTAGAGCTGAGGGCGGTGCTTCTGGCGTTGCAAGCATTCCATCCCCTGCTGCCGTCTGGGACAATTGCGATTCAGTCAGACAACATGGCGGTGGTCTGGTACGTCAACAAGCAAGTTGGAACCAAATCTTACCCCCTTTGTCGAGAGGCCATGAGGATATGGCAATGGGCGATGGCTACCAACCATTTTCTTCTAGCAATGCATATTCCCGGGAGGTCCAACGTGATAGCAGACAGACTCAGCAGGTGCATTCTTCAACCTCACGAGTGGTCCCTGAATCCCTTGATAGTGACGGAGATCTTCCACCGCTGGGGCCGTCCTTGCTGCGACCTCTTTGCATCCCCAACCAACTACAAATGCAGCAACTACTTCACCCTGATTCCCCCTCCGGGACAGTCACCCAGGGACGCTCTAGTCCACGACTGGCCCTCGGGTCTTCTTTACACATTTCCACCCTTTCCCCTTATTCCCCAGTTTCTGAAGAAAGCCCGTTGGTTGAAGAGCAAGGTGATCCTCATAGCACCATACTGGCCTCGACAGATTTGGTTCCCCTTCCTTTGGCCTCACCTACTAGATCAACCATGGATTCTCCATCCAACCCCGGAGTTTCTCACATCCACAGAACCTGATTCATCCCAACTTGAACAGCCTGAAGCTCACGGCTTGGCTACTCCATTTCCCTTGATTGCCAGGCAGAATGATCTTTCTTTACCAGTATGTGATATTCTCATTGCTTCTCTTAAGTCTTCCACTACAATTACTTATCTGAGCAAGTGGAAAAGATTTACCTGTTGGCTGAAAGATAAACAAGTAGACCCCTTTTCAGCAGCAGTGTCGATAATACTAGACTATCTGGCTGACCTGTTTCAATCGGGTCTATCGGCCTTCACCATTAGAGTTCATTTGGCTGCAATTTCTAATTTTCATGAGGGTGTCCAAGATTCCTCTCTTATGTCCCATAAATTGTGCAAGACATTCATAAAAGGTGTGAATCATCTGAAGCCACCTTTTAAGAGAACCTATTCAACCATGGGATTTATCATTAGTTCTACAAGCTCTGACAATGTCAACTTTCGAACCAGCCTCTTCTTGCGACCTCAATGGAAAACCTTGTTTTTGGTCGCTATTACTTCTGCCAGACATCTTTCTGAGCTTCAAGCTTTATGTATCAAGAGTCCATACTTTATTTTTCAAAGAGATAAAGTGTCTGTAAGAACTAATCCGTCATTTCTGCACCTAAAGTGATCTCTGAAATGTCCATTAATCAAGCCATTGAATTGCCAGTTTTCTTTCCCAATCATTCAAACAGAGGAGAGTATTGCCTACGTACCCTAGATATACACAGGCAAATCCATTTTTACTTAAACAGGACTAAACCTTTTTGTAAATCTGACCAGTTATTTTTGGCCTTTTCTGGACGTAGATTTGGATCTTCTGTTGCTAAGGTCACATTAGCTAGATGGTTGAAGGACTGTGTGACCTTTATTTATACACAACATAATATCTCGTTGCCTACTACCATGAAAGCTCATTCAACAAGGTCGGTGGCAACTTCTGCTGCCTTCCATGCCAGAGCTTATTTACATGATATCTGTGCAGCTGCAACTTGGGCTACGCCTCATACCTTCATCAATCATTACAAATTGGATTTGGCTTCCAGGGGAAGAGCATCTTTCGGTTCTATAGTGCTCAGGAATGTCCTTCCATGAGATCCTGCCAGGAATAGAGGTAGCTGGGGACACTCCCATGCATTAGGAATGAACGAGGATTAACAATATCAGATAAAGAAGTTATGTCTTGCCATAACGTTCCATCTGTATTGTTGACTCTCGTTCAGTCATTACGACCCTCCCTCCTTCCCCCTCCTGTGGTTTCTAGTGGATCTCACCATCCGGTTCTCTTAGATTATTTGACCAGAGGTAGCCTCTACCTTCTTTGACTTGCAAACTCAATCTGAGGTAGCAGGGAGAGGGGGATTGTGGGCAAGAGTTTAGCTCAAGAGTTTGAAGCTGACGCGTGCTTGGAAAATGGTCGGCTCGATTCCGAGCTCGGAACCGATACCCATGCGTAATGATTGAATGAGGATCAACAATACAGATGGAACCTTATGGTAAGACATGACTTCTTTTTCCATTCCAAAATTTGTAGGTTTAGTATGTTTTCATACTATCTTAGGACAACGGAAGTGATGCAGATATCATTATCAACCTGCCCTTTTCTTTTGTGAAGCCATTAAATATTCACTTGCTGATTTCTAGTTATTTAGAGAACACTAACATTGTGCAGTATGGGTGCATACAATTTGTTATTCATAATAAAGTTAACATAATAGAGTTAAGCATTATTAATGTGTATGTTTTAGTAAATGTTTAATGTTTTACTTATTCATTGTCACTCCTTGGCTCTGCATTGTACATGCAGTCTTTATGGCAGTATTTTTTTTCTTTGTATTGCTATGTGCATTTATTACTTGCCGTTATCTTTGCCAGTGTAACCTGGGTGGACCAGTTCACATTCCTGGTTAACAAATCATAAATAAATACAAAATAGAAAAAAAGGTGGGGTGTGAACATGACAGAAATAGTTAAGGAGCTAGTAAGGCAAGTTTTCATTCTACATTATTCATTAGAGAGAAAAAAAAAACTTCCAACTGAAGGCATTGGGAAGTAGCAGACAGAATTCAGAGTAATTTCCTATAGTAGTTGTCATCCGTGCATGATACGGCAAGGATCATTTACTGCAGTGAGAGTTTACACATCTTAGAATGAGAGTGTGGGAGAAGGTCTGTCAATTCTTTTAGAACTACATAAGAATCCCTGTACAAAAGCCTGGTATTTACCTACTTTTTTTGCTGAAAGTAGCTAACAGCTATTTATAGCATAGAATAAGCTCTGACCGACACTTAAATGAAGTTCAGTCAAGGAAATGTAGAAGTAGCTCAGTTAAAGAAGGAGTGTTAGATGACGGTGCTTCACAGTCCTGCCATTCTGTCTTAATAGTGTGAGAAAACACCACCATTTCCATATGTCTAGCATGATTCGTATAAAAAAGACTTGAAATGTATTCTGGGAAGAATGAATGAAAGCGAGAAAACAAGATCACATTGCCAAGGCAGGCCCCATCAGCCACCAGTTTGTGGGAAATGGATTACAATTGTAAAAGAAGCACTCTGAGTGATTTTGAGGCAGTAAAATAGCTCAGAAAGCAAGGATACAATGACAAAACATGTTTTTGAGTTCTAGGGTGGAGGTTTTCCTTTAAAGGACAGAAAAAAAGAGAGCTATGTACACATATTTATCATGTTCAGGGCACCAAGTAAAGTCATAGGTCAAAAGCTACTGACATACAAGTAAAAAAATAAGTAGATGATGTTTCACATCATGGCACTTAAGTAAATTCTGGCAATACTCTGGGCCATGTGGCTTGCTGCAGGATATAAATCATAAAATGAATATGTGTGAAAGCAAAGAGAGAACATGTTCATGAAGAGTCAGTCTATGACAACTATATGTAGAATGCTATATGCAGGAGCATAATGATATCCATCACAACTGTGATGATTTATGTACTGGTTTAGGAAGCCTGCCTAGAGAATATCAAATGTAGATTTATACCCTGATGTTATGCCAATACACATTAGGATGCTTGTCAGGACAGTATTGCAGACAGGTATACCCTGATGGTATGCCAATAATACATGCACCCAGAAAAGTACAAGCAGTTCCCAAGAGTTGAAGTGAGCAGAAATAAAGTAAGAGGAAAGCTTACATTTCCCTAAAACTCAGTCTAAGTCACCATCCATTCATCCACAGCCTAATTTTCCCATTTTTCACATGAGGTCAGGGTATCACTTTAAAGGTGGCAATCATCTAGAGCCATTGTTCACACCTCTGAGTAGCTAGCTGTAATGGGTGAATAATACAGATCCTCATCTTTCCCACTGCTGCAGTAGTCCTTAGGCTATATGGGTTATGTCTTGCCTAAGACACAGCAACCATCCAGCTTCCTAAAGCTCTGGCTGCCTCCCTCACTTTCAACTGCTGATTGGTCATCCCTAAGCAGAGAAAATCAGAGTGGAAAACTTCAGTACTTTCTTACTGTCTTGTGAAGAAGCAGTTTAGAGGCTTCACAAATAGCTCCTATGTGGCAGGTAGGTCCCCTTTGAGGAGCCCTTCCTCAGAGAAAATTTAATTATTTATTATATACTTTTACTATATATATATATATATATATATATATATATATATATATATATATATATATATTTATGAATATAGATGCAGATATTAGATATTTAGATATAGATATAAATGTTGTGTTTTTATTTTGAAAGTAGGATGTGGTCCCTTTAAAAAAACTCGGTATTTCTTTATTGCATTTTTTTCCCTGTCTGAGGCTGCTGTTTTTAGCTTCGGCTTTTATGGGAACTTTATTTATGAAGAACTGTTGCTTATGTAAACTGCAGGACTTGCAGTGCTTGTGTTCCCACTGTATCAACATACCTGCAGTTTTTTTCTTTCAGATTAATTTTATTTCTAAGGGGTTTCTGATAGGATTTTAGTGTGCTGCCTTTGTATTAGTGTGTTTTTGGGACTTGTATGAGAGGGAAGTGTAAGTGTGCTGCTTATGTAAACTGTTTGATAATTTACTTTCCAAGTGATTCGTTACAATGATTTTAATTGGATCTGAAGCATCCTCCATGATAAAAGCATGGATATTTATTCTGCTTCTGCTGATCTGTATTCCAAAGTTCGTAGAAAGAATAAAATGCTTAGCATACAGCTCTTGCCAAGTCCATGGACTCTATATTCATGTCAGTCAATGGTGGGTGACACAGTAAGGGCTGTCAGTTGTTCCCTCAGGCCACTTACCTCTCTGGCTTACCCTGGTGTAGTCCTTTGGCCACCACTAACTGGAGATCAGCCACATCCTCTTCAGCCATTCCAGTTTCTGATACAGACGTGGGAGAACCATCTTTCATGGGGCACAGAGATTTTCTTGGCAATGCTGCTGGATGTGTCAGAAAAAAAAGAGTCGTCTTTAGGGGAGAATATTCCTTCACCAAGTCGGTCTTTTCAGATCTCTGTAATGAAAAAAAAAAAACAAAAATATAAACATGGTTATGCAGCACAAAAGGTATCTAAGAAAAGAGGAGCGTCTTACCTCAGCAGAGAAATTGTTACAGGCAGTCATTCCTGCTACCGTGTACACAGTCCTTGTTAAGCAGGTCAGTCAAAATATTCCACAGGAAAACATGTCAGATGATTCTGACAAAGACAGGTCATTGTCTTAGGCAGATTCTGTTGCTCAAATCTTGGGAGATAATGAATTTTGGTCTTCACGTCTCCCTTTAGAGGTGTTCTCTGTTTCTCATTTTACTTTTACTGCCAGGATGGATGAGTTTTTTTTTTTTTTTTAATGGGAACAGATAAATGTCCCCCTTGAACTGAGGAGATATGATATGGTGTCTCATTTTGTACTTATTCCTCTTCTAGTGCCAGTCTTTGAGAAGGTAGATAATGCTGTCTGTAACAACCCTTATTTTTTTTTCCAAACACATTTATTGAATTATCACTTGTGACACAGGCAAATTTACATTCATATAAAAGTAATCAAACTATATTAACATAACAAACAATGTTAAGTTGTCTATCTCGCTTTCATTCTTGCTGGTTGGGTTTGGAGCTGATCCTCGGCTCTGACTCAGCCATCTTCTAAAGCTCGAGAGCAACAAACCGGCTCGAGGCCTCCCCATATCCCATGATGCCTGGCGCTAGATACCCAGATCTCGTTTGCCGCTTCTGCTGCGAGGTTGCTCTACTGGCTCAGGTTGTATAAAACTTCTATATTGTCTTTTTTCTGTCACAATTTAGTAAATATTTAGAGTAGAATTATCGTTTAGTTATTTCCCTTATATTGTATAAGTTTTTGTAGGTGAATCCTTGTCTTTTCTCTTCAGAAACTCGTTTTACTTAGAGAGTTTCCCCACCCCCTTCTACTTCTCCCTTTTTCCTCTAAGGTTTTCCGTTTAAGTTAGAGGATAACCTTATCTCTAGGTGTCCGTTTGAGTTAGAGGATAACCTTTTTCTTCTCTATCTACTTCTTAAAAAAAAAAAAAAAAAATCTTTTCTTATTATCACTGTTACTTAGTTTGGCTATACTTATTACAGTTGTTGGTGTACTGTCAGTTCTGGTAACTTCTAGTGTATTGTTGTTGTATTAGTACCTTAACCTTTGTGTGAGTGTGTTTTTTTCCTTTGGGCTTGCCTGTCATTATGTCCAAGGATCCTAAGCCGTCCGGATTCAAGAAGAGTGACTCATGCTGTCAGATGTCTCTGACAGATGGTCACACTTCTTATGTTTATTGTCTGGGCGCCGTGCACCTGCAGGACTCTTGCTCCATTTGCCATGCGTTCAGTCCAAGAGTCCTGCAGGAGCGCAAAAATAAATTGATCCTTAAGAGGTTTACTTAAACCTCAAGATTCACCGGCTAAGGCTCAGCCTGTGAAATCTTCCAGGGCACCTAAACCGTCGGCTCCCAGTTCGAAGCCGTCTTTGGGTGAATCTGTACCTTCCTTTTCGGCTCCGGCTGGAACTGATGCTCCTCCCTCCCAGTCGGCTCCGATAAATTCTTTGGAGCCTTGTGAGAGTCGAAAAAGGTCCAGGTCTCCCTCTCTGGAATCAATACGCTCGGCTCCGAGATCACCTCTGCTCCAATCGGAGAGTAGTCATCGCTCATCCAACTCTTCTCGGTCCTCAAGACTTTTGGACCATGACTTGGAAAACGTGGTCAGCAGACTGCTAAAATCGCAGGCCCTGGCTAAAATGTTGTCCAGCCCCCCTCACCAGGGGTCGGCTCCATCCACATCTGCAGATATTCCTCCTCCGACTCAACCCTTGAGCTCAGAGCCGGAGTTCGGGGGGTTCGAGTCGTGGAACTGTCGGCTCCGATACCTGCTCCTTCGATTCCGTCGTCGGCTCCAATCACTCCCATGGTTCCGTCCTTGGAGGGATCTGGGTGCCGGGACTCCCTTGTCAGCTCCGAGGAGGCAAGTGTCATCGGATCCTTGTCCGACCCCACTCTCCCCCTCGGAGCCTTGGCTCAAGTGAGTTCGGCTCCCACATCGGCCTCGGAGCCTTCCCCCTCGGTGCGGAGGGGGATTCTGATTTCTTCTGAACCGGATCCCTCTCTCCATTTTGATCGGGATGCCTTCGAGGTGATGAGGAGTGTTCTGGTCCCTGAGCCAGTGCCACAATCGACCCCCTCGGCTCCTCTCCCTATGGTGCCTGCGTCAGCCTCTGCCTCTCTTCCAGACCCCAAGCATGGGGATCCAGCACCCCAGGACACCCCTTTGGGTGTATCTTCCTCTTCTGAGGCCTCCCGTGATCATTCAAAGGCGCCACCTCGTAAGAGGAAATGCAAGAGGAAGCATGTTGACTCCCCTGAGTCTGTCACATCAGATACCGACTTAGAGGATTTGGAAGGGTCCCTGAGGTCCCCCTCTGAAGATATCTCCTTCTCAGACATCCTTGAAATGTTTAGACAGAGGGGGAACTGGACTGCCCTAAGCCCTTCCGAGGATGAGTCGGTATTCCTGGATGCGTTTGGATCCCGACCTTCCACCTCCTAGGTGTCTCCACCTTTCGACCCACTGATGTCTGTGGTGGCTCGGAAGGCATGGTCAGCTCCAGACACAGTGGAACCAACCCCAAGAAGACCAGCAAAATTCATTACTGCATCACAGGACAAGCAATTTTTGACAAAAGGTGTCCCGTTGATGCCATGGTTGTAGCGGCGGCCACGAAGAAGGAGTTGGCTGAAACTTCTTCATCTGTTCATCCCCCTAACAAGGAGTCTAGGACGATAGACAGATTTGGGAAGCGGATGTTTTCCTCAGCGACTTTTACCATGAAGTCTCTGAATTACTTGTGCCACTTTACCCGTCTACAGAGGCATCTCCTTAAAGAGCTTGGAGATACCCTTCAAGATCCATCAGCTGAGGGGGCCCAGGCCAAGGTTGCCTCCCAGCTGGCGACTCTTAATTCAGTGGTTAACTCCTCCATGAGGCTCATTTCTTGTGCAGCCGATGGGGCGAGTAGAGCCGCAGGCACAGGCGTTGCTGTGAAGAGACACGCTTGGATGCAGCTTTGTAACTTTGTGGAACCTTTCAGAGAGTCTTTCACCAACACCCCCTTTGATGGTTCCTCTCTCTTTGGAGCTCAGGTGAAGGACACCCTTACCAGGTGTGAACAGGAAGGCAAGACTCTCTCTGCTGTAGGGGTCCATTTTTGCACTCCTTCCAGACCATATCCCAAGGGTCAGAAGAGTGGAAAGATGTGGTTCCGGAAATCCCAAGGATCCTTGCCTGACACACGTGGTGAGTTTCCCCCCAGGGGCAGAGAAGGGAACAATAACAGACACCGCCCTCGTGGCAGAGGGGGTCCGCAAAATCAGGGCAGCAGTGAATCTTTCTCTGACAAGCCCTTCCAGCATCCCTGAAGGGTTGCCTGGCTGTCCACCTCTGGAGGCAGTCGGGGGAAGATTATCGCTGTACCCAAGAGCCTGGCAAGACATAACACAAGACAAATGGGTACAGTCTGTTATATCCGGAGGTTACAAAATTCCCTTCGTTCGCGCACCATTCTTGCCGAACAAGTCCCTTCCAGATGTTCCACCCAATCTAAGGGATCAAGCAGTTCAGGAAGTTGCAAAACTGCTAAGAAAAAGGGCCATCCAGCAAGTCCCAGCAGACCAGCAAGGATCCGGAATTTACTCAAGGTTCTTTTTGGTACCAAAAAAGACAGGGGACTGGAGACCCATTTTGGATCTCAGCAGACTAAACAGGTCTGTACAAAGGACCAAGTTTCGGATGGTCACGCTACAGTCCATTTTACCCTTCCTGGGTCAGGACAATTGGATGTGCTCCATAGATCTTCAGGATGCGTACTACCACCTCAAAATGGACAGGTGCTCCAGAAGATTCCTGCACTTCCGGCTGGGAGCCAGCCATTATCAGTTCAGAGCATTGCTCTTTGGTCTCACCACAGCCCCCAGGGTGTTCACCAAATGTATGGCAGTAGTTACCGCTCATCTGAGATGGCAAGGATTCCAGGTGTTTCCGTATTTAGATGACTGGCTCCTCACTGCTACCACCAGGCATCATCATCTGCAAGCCAGAGACTATACCATACAGACGTGTTTCAGACTAGGTATCACTATAAATTTCGAAAAATCTGCTTTTTCGCCTTGTCAGTCTATCACCTTTGTAGGCGCCAACTTAAATACAAAAGACAGGGCAGCCAGCCTTCCAACAGACAGGGTGTTAGTCATTCGGCAGCATGTCCAGGTCTTGTTAGGTTGCAAGAGAATTCAAGCCAGGTTCGTACTTCAAACCCTGGGTCTCATGGCAGCGGCAATCATACTCATCCCTCTGGCCCGTTTCCACATGAGGATTCTCCAATGGCTCCTTTTCACCCAATGGTCCTTTCAGCAGCTTCCCATGTCTCACATGATTATCATTACAGAAACATGCAAAAAGCACCTTGCATGGTGGATGGTCTCCCCATCAGTACCCCTGGGCAGACCATTTGTACTTCCCCCTCCAGTTGCTACGGTAACCACGGATGCCTCCCTGATCGGGTGGGGGGGCATTATCAGGGCAGAACAGTCCAAGGCACTTGGCAACCTCAGGAGTTCCATCTGCACATAAACGTCTTAGAGATGAGAGCCGTGCTTTTAGCGTTGCAAGCTCTTCAGGACTCTCTTCCTACCGGGACAGTTGCAATTCAAATGGACAATATGTCAGTTGTATGGGTACATCAACAAGCAGGGCGGAACCAGGTCCTACCCCCTATGTCGAGAAGCACTCGGACTCTGGCAGTGGGTGATCTCTTCCCAACGGTTTCTGACTGCAACGCATATCCCTGGGAAATCCAACGTCATAGCAGACAGGCTGAGCAGAGCCATTCTGATGCCTCACAAGTGGTCTCTGAATCAAGTAGTGGCAGACCAAATCTTCCGCAAATGGGGCCAACCTTGCTGCGACCTCTTTGCCACCCCCTTCAACAGCAAGTGCAGCAACAACTTCTCTCTCCTTCCACATCCGGAGTATTCCCCCAGAGACGCTCTAGTCCACGATTGGCCTCAGGGACTTCTATATGCATTTCCCCCATTTTCTCTAATTCCCAAGCTGATACAGAAAGCTACTGTATTGGGTTGCAAAATGATCCTCATTGCCCTGTACTGGCCTCGACAAATATGGTTTCCATTCCTGCACCATTACCTTATCGAGCAGCCTTGGACTCTGGAACCAATTCCAGAACTTCTGATCCATCAATCGGGCAGGCTGCATCACTCCCTACAATCTCTCAAGTTCACAGCTTGGTTGCTCCACTTCCAACCCTAGCCAGGCTTCCGGATATCTCCCAATCAGTGCGTGAAATCATTTTATCATCGCACAAGTGTACCACTAGAAAAACTTACGCTAGTTAGTGGAAATGTTTTTCTTCCTGGGCAGAGGCTAAGAATATAGATCCTTTTTCAGCCCCTGTTCACCACATCTTGGAATTCCTCGCGGAGCTTTTTCATGCTGGCTCCACTTCGGCTACAATTAGAATGCAGTTAGCCGCAATTTCAAATTTTCACATTGGCCTTTCAGAAAGTAGTATAATGTCTCATAAGCTTTGTAAGGCCTTCCTCAAAGGAACCACTGTGCTCAGTCCCCCGGTTAGAGATCCTCCACCCCCGTGGGATCTGAATTTGATTCTAGCCTCTCTAATTTTGCCCCCTTAGAACAGGCAGCTTCTTGTTCGTTGAAGTTTTTATCGTGGAAAACACTTTTTCTGGTAGCAATCACTTCAGCCAGACGAGTTTCCGAGCTGCAGGCTCTTTGTACACGTCCCCCCTACCTAGTGTTCCACAAAGACAGGGTTGCTTTTAGGACTAATCCATCCTTCCTTCCTAAGGTCTCTTCTGAGAGCAACTTGAATCAGTCCATTGACCTTACTGTGTTTTTTCCCAACCATTACAACAGGGCGGAATATAAGTTACATCAGTTAGATGTTCACAGACAACTGCGTTTTTATTTGCACAGGACTAAGGCCTTCAGAAAATCGGATCAGCTTTTCCTCTCTTATGCAGAGGGCAAACAAGGTATACCAGTATCAAAAGTAACTTTATCCAGTATCTATCAGCTGAGGAATAAACAATTGCCTGTTAAACCAAAAGGGCACTCCACCAGAGCATTAGCCACTTCGGTTGCTTTTCAGGCTAGGTTGCCCATGGAACCTGTTTGTGCAGCAGCTACGTGGGCAAACCCTCATACTTTCATCTCGCATTATAAGTTGGACGTGATTTCCAGGAGCAGAGCTGATTTTGGTTCCACTGTTCTGAAGAGTCTGTTCCATTGAACCACCCAGGATATTAGGTGCTAGGGACGCTGTCCCAACCAGCAAGAATGAAGGCGAGATAGACAACTTAACATATAGAAGTTATGTACCTACCATAACGTTCCATGTTAGTTGTCTCCTCTCGCCTTCTTTCTTGCACGCCCCCCTCCATCCCCCTGTCCTACTAGACCGAGAAGAGTTTTCTCTATAATATTGCTCAGGCTGAGCCTTCTCTGGCTATCCCACTCTACCTAGTGGTCTTTATAGTTAGGCTTATGTATGATAAGGATAGGATTCCTTCATTATTTTGTCTGTTGTTAGTCTTACCAAACGAGATCTCGGCATCTAGCACCAGGCATCATGGGATATGGGGAGGCCTCGAGCCAGTTTGTAGCTCTCAAACTTTAGAAGATGGCCGAGTCGGAGCCGAGGATCGGCTCCGAACCCAACCAGCAAGAAAGAAGGCGAGAGGAGACAACTAACATGGAACGTTATGGTAGGTACATAACTTCTTTTTATACTTCACATATGTTGCTATACGCATGTAACCAAAGCAATATTACATAAATTATTCAATTCCTGCTTTTTTTAAACAAAAAACATGTTTATTAAACTATCACTTACTACATAGGTGATCATACATTTATATAAATGAAAACCAAACCACACTGACACAATCCCAGTTGCAAGCATTTTACATTACAAACCATTCTGACACACACCCAGTTGCAAACATTATACATCACTTGTAATCTACTCAATTTTTCTTACTCAAACATTACATAGCTCATTTGTTCTGCCACCTTTTAAACCTCATTCCTCCCTTGTATGTAGTGATGTCCTTCAAGGATGCATCTGCAGTCCTTACAAATGGGGTTGTCCTGTCGTCAGGCAGCCCTTCGGTCGGCCGGATTCCAAAGTCTGGGTCTGGCTTCGGCTGGTGTCGCACTTCACCCGACGTCATTGCGGCAGTTCTTCGGGTATAAAGGCATTATTCCTCCCTTGTATATAGTGTTCCTACAATTCCCATTTTTTTCTTATGTAGTTTGCTCCTACCCCTTTCTAAATATCTAAATTCCAGTTGTTTTACCTCTGTTACTATATTCACTACTTCCAGTATAGTTCTTAAACTTCATTCCCCAGTAGAGCAGATGGGGCTATACAGTGTTTTGCAAACAAATAAGCACTTGTTTTCTCTCACTAGAACTAACCCAGCAGCTGCCTTGACAACTATGCCAGCAGATGGAATACTTCAGGGGTCATCCGGCCCTTCCTCTGTGCATATAGATGGGAATATTTTGGACAGATTTGGTAAAACAATTTTTTATTCTTCTGCTGTTGCTTCAGTGTATAAAAATCATAACTATTTGACCCACATTTGGATGTTTCTTCTTTTCTGTGTAGACAGTTTGAGAAATTTACCTATCACTCTTCCCACTTAAGGTAGTGCCTATCTCAGTGTCATTATTTCCAGCATGTCTTAAATATCTAAACATGCTTTAAGAACTGTGCATGATTGTACAGATACTGTGCCTTAGATCTCTGCTTCTGCTGTTTTTTTTTTTTTTTTGAGGAAGAATGCCTGGTTATGTAATCAAAACTTTTTGGGAGGAGATGAAGATTGACATTTTGAATTTAACAATTTGATGACAGTGGGAAATTAATTCAGGGAGTTTCTAAGGTTTTTCAGCCCCCCTCCCCCATATGACTCTCTCAAAATCCTGTTTCATGCCTAAGAAACAAGACAGACACTCTCTGCTTCTTCATGTCAAACAGGGAAACAATAAGAAGTGGCAGGAGGGGAACAAGAAGAAACAAGTATCATTTACAGAAAAGGTACAGTCTGCAACTTCAGAATGACTATGCCACCATTCTTCATCACTTTCCATTCCCTCTTCCCCCTATCTGTGTAAATCTGCCGCAACAAATGACTCTGTAAATTCCTGTTTTCAACAGATTGTGGCAGACTAATGGGTGTTAAAGGTGGTTCATGAGTGATGCAGTTGGCATTGGATCCAAAATTCTCCTTTCAGGGGGAGTTCCAACCCAACCCTCCAAAACAGAATTTTTTCCTTAGGTTCCTCAGCACTTCTTCATCCTGGGAGTCATAGGACCATTGCCATTAAATCAAAGGGAAAGACTTGTTTTCCATATTATTTCTGGCAAACCTCTCAACTGTACAGATTTCCGCAGAATGTCCAGATTTTTTACTCATATTTTTGGTCCTTTATTCATAAAATTGTGTTTTTTTGGCAAATCATTGACAAATCACTAAAGACTGAAGTTAGAAAATAGAGACATTTGAATTTCAGACTTCATTATCTTCAAAAATGCATGCTAATGCAAAACGTGTTATTTTACCAATTTTCTAAGTTTGTAAGAGCAATATTTAAAAAGTGCCCCTATTTTTGGGCCTTTGTCCCACTTTTATTTATGGCTTTGTCCACTTCAGAGGCTATTATTTATAATTCCCCAGAGAGGTTTTATGGTAACATTAGACCTAAAAGGTGCATAGCATCTCATTCCTGTTGCCAGAGGCTTCACAAAATGTCTCAGGTTTACTGTCTCTGGGTCACACTGTCAGTTCTGTGCATTAATCTTTGGGTTATATAATGCTACAAGGGTTTTACAAAGTGTGTAGCTCCTGCCATAGCTCATTGCAGACTGAATGGCACTTATATTTTAATTTGTTTGCAAAGATAAGTCAGTTGTCCAGAATCTTGTCAAGTCCTCCAAAATCTAATTATGATGCAAAAATCACCTCCCTACCGCAGGATAATCGCAAGGCATTCTTTAACTACGTCCAGAATCTAAAAGGGAATACCCAGCTATGCACTAAACTGGTTGCTTATGGCACCACCCGTACTCAGCTGAAGGTAACAGCCAACCTGTTAGGTGACAGATTTGGAGCAAACTTCACCTCACACCCCCCCCCAACCCTGACCCCTGCAGTCATCACCCAAAGTGTATCTGCTACCATTCCTCAGCCTATAATCTCAAGACTGCAGGTCATCCCGGTGCTCTCCAAGGCCAAAAACATGGCATCAGTGGGACCAGACAACATTCCAGGTTGCCTTTTAAACAACTTAAAAACATGACCTAGCAGACTGACTTGGATCACTGTTTAACCACTGCCTGCAAACTAGCTATGTTCCATCAGAATGGAGGACAGCAACAGTAATCCCTTTGCACAAAGGGGGACCATCAACCAACCCTGGGAATTATCGGCCCATTAGCTTGACTAGCCTTATCTGCAAGGCCATGGAAAGAGTCATTGTGGACTTTATTAAGAAAGACATAAGTAATCTCCAAACTATGGACCCAACCCAGTTTGGATTCGTTAAAGGTAGAGCATGCCTGTTAAACATGTTTGCCGTCTTTGAGAAAGTCACTAAGGCCCTGGACGAGGGAAAGACGGTGCATGCCACGTATCTTGACCTAGCTAATGCATTTGACACAATTCCCCATGCAGGTATTATAGAGAAACTTTCCCAATTGAGAATTAACCCCTTCATTACCAAATGAGTAACCAACTGTCTCACTGACAGGACACGGTGTCAAAGTGGGTGACTTCACCTCTAGCAAAAGACCAGCCACCAGTGGTGTACCACAGAGTTCTGTGCTGGGTCCCCTCCTGTTCGGAATTTATTTCTTAGAAGTCCAGGCAAACTTGGGCAGTCTGTGGCTGACCAAGTTTCCTGATGATTGCAAATTGGGAACAATCATTTAGTCCCCGGTGATAATATTTTGCAGACAGGGTTAACACAGACAAACGATTGGTGCGAAAACCTTGGGTTAAAGCTAAATGCCAAAAAATGCATTATTATTTAATTTGGGAAAGCTGATATCCCTGCTAATTATATTATAGAGAGCACCCTCCCTAAGTATAGACCCAGTGGTACTTGGTCTGGGTACTCAGGTTGATAGCAGTCTGAACATTGATCATCACATATCCACAGTAGTAAGGAAATCCTTCTGTGTAACACATCTTATAAGTAAAAGGATTGCGTCTAGTTCTAAGGATGTTATAATTCCATTATACTCGCCCCTCATCAGACCATTGATTGAGTGCAATGTTCCCTTTTGCATGTACATTACCACAAACCTGCAACAATTGCACCACAAATGTTTCTCACCAAGAAATTACAGGGTACACAAAGCAAGTTTTGCATGGAAAGACTGAAAGCCCTGTCACTATTCTATCTCCTACAGGTTGCTAAGGGGGTGACTTGTGTCTAGCTTACAGGGCAGTCTCTGATCCAGCTCTGATGGAAATGCTACACATTTGTAAATCAAACTGCAGGAGGGTCATTCGCTTTAGGGATCATAACCTAGCCTCTGACATGAACAGGTCATGCTGGAGAGATAGGTACATCTCCCAGAGACTGTCACTTGTATAGAACAAACTTCCAATTTACGTGAAACAGATCCCCTCCCTGACCCTCTTCAGAAGCAACCTAGATCAATGGATGGGAGATTGCAGATTCATTCCTGGGGTGGTGCCCATGTCCCTGCTGGACAGAGGAAGTTGGCATTAACTACCATAGACCCTTACCTTTATGAACTTCACCTAACCTACTAACAGTTGGGACAACTCAGGATAAATATGGCTAGACTTGTAAGTGCTCTAGGGCCATTAGCGTAGTAACTTCTTATGAACCTATGTTGAGTCTTAACATTGGTTTAATTTTTTTCTGACCAATCTGGAATTCAAGATAAACTTGCAGAAATCCTCCATGCCCCATTCACACATGTTATTTCTAGAATGCTTTCTAGATACTCTGCTACAAAAGGTCTTTTTGATGCATGAGAAGGTGGATTGCTATCTGTACACCTTCCTGACTTTCTCAACTGAATCTCGGACTTCAGCCAGAGAGTTTCTCAGGATTATGGGGTTCATGGCACCTGTGATTTGCATGAGTCCTCTTGCCAGGTTATACATGAGAAAGATTCAGTGGTATTTAATAAACACATGGACCCAACAGTTGCATTCTGTAGATTTTCAGATACCAATCTTGGGCTTTGTAAATAAGGAACTGCAGTGGTGGAGACTACAAATACAAGCAAATGTTGGTCTTCCTCCATTTCTCCTCAACCTCCAAGTCAATCAGCAACTACAGATGCCTCAGACTTTGCTTGGGGGGCAGTTTCCATGGAAGTAAAGGTGCAGTGCCTCTGGCATTCTTCAGACAGGCCAAAGCGCATAAATATAAAAGAGATATTGGTTGTGATCTATGTATTTAAATCTTTTCACCTGTGGTCCTCAGGACCTCTCCAGGTGGTGACAGACAACACCACAATGAAGTCATACATCTACAAGGAAAAGGTTACAAGCATGTACCCTTTAGGCATGCTAGCCATGATAGGTTGGAAGTTAGCTCTTCAGCAATTGTTAACTCTCCAAGCATCTTACTTTTTGTCAGAGTAAAACTTACTGGCAGACAAAATGAGCAGGACCAGGACAATCTTTCACAAATTGAAACTGAATGAATAGATCTTGCTGGAATTGATCCAGTTGTGAGGAACACCTCAAGTAAATTGTTTGCCTCCTTTAAATCAGATGTCTTTTCTTTTCCTTATAAGGGAATGCTCCTTTATGCATTTCCACCTTTTCCACAGAGATCCAGGGTAATTCTGAAGTGTCAGAAGAACTCTTCAGAAATGATTGTGTTGACCCCCCTTTTGGCCCAGGCAACTTTGGTTCTCCCTTCTTAAAGAACTGGCCAAGGGCATTTACAACAAGCTTTTGAAAAAAGTGGACATACTCACACAAAACAGAAGCTTGATCCACCCCAGTATCTAACATTTTAAATTCATTGACACAATAATTCTATTCTGATGCCTTTTAGGCACCTCAGAGGATGTTCAGTGAGTACTAAAAGTGTCAAGAAATCTTGCTACAAAAATTATCATCAAGTGGAAGAATTTCTCTAGTTGGTGCCTGGCTGATAACCAGGACACTGTCAGGGATTATGAACCAGTGGTGCTCAAATATTTGTGTGAATTATTAGCCTCTGGCCTTTCATTCTCCTTTATCAAGGTACATCTTATGGCTATTTCAGCATTTCTGCCCGTGGACCCTTTACTTTGTTCAATGTTTTTAGTAAAACAGTTTCTGAAAGAGTGTTACACCTGAGACCACCACACAAACAGAGATTGCTCCTTCCTGGGATCTTAACTTTGTGCTGGAAAAGTTGACCACATCTCTATTTCAACCTGCATATCCGGTCGAGTTAAAGTACATTACATGTAAAATTGTTCTTGAATATTATTGGAATTGCAAGCTCTCATGGTGGGTGAACCCTCTCTGGTTTTCCATACGGATAGGGCGTCATGAAGAAAAAAAAAACCCTCATTCATGCCCAGGATTATTTCAAGAGTTTAGTTTGAATTAGGCTTTCAATCTCCCGTTGTTCTATTCTGACTCTCAGAATTGAAGAGAAAGGATTGTATTTACTTTGGCAGCTCAGGTACTATCTTGACAGAACAAAGTCCTTTAGGAAAGCTGATCAGTTGTTTATTTCTTATTTTGGGACTGAGAAAGGATAACCTGTGTCATAACAGACTATTCCAGAGGGTTGTTCTTGGCTATTGCCTTTTGTCATACCCACCATGGCAAACCAGTTCCAGGCAGTATCATAGGCCATTGTACTGGGTTTTTATCTTCTTTTATAGCATATTTGAAAGCAGTGTACTCTAGAAACATTCTACAGGCAGCCACATATATCGTTGTACATATATTTATAAAGCATTTTAGACTGGATTCCTTTTTCTAGATCCAGGACTGGCTTTGCTAGGGCCATTCTTCAGGGACTCCTGGATCCATTTCCATCCTCCTCCCCCCAGGTTGGGTAGGCTTTGATAATCAGCCCATATAGCCTAAAGGCTACTGCACCAGTGGGAATGATAAACGTAGTGTAGCTGTGTAAATTGCTGTTACTCATAACCGTAGATGTTTGAATTCCTCATTGCTGCAGTAGCCACACCCATCTTCCATCACCCTACTGTTGTATATAGTTTCATTGGAAAATAGTTCAGTGGTTATTTCATTTCTTTACTTCAAGATGAGCATACTACTAAACTTTTAGGCAAGAAAGTTATTTAGGATTTCCACTCTGACTGCTGATTTTTTCCTTCTCAGGTCTGACCAATTAGCTGTCAGAATGGAAGTGGGGGAGGAAGCTGTCCAATTGTTGTGTCTTGGCTAAGACATAAACCATATAGCTTTAGGGCTACTGCAACATCGAGAAATTCAGACATCTGTTGTTATGGGTAAGTGCAGCTTGCTGAACTGTACTTTTCATTTGCACTAGGTAGACAATTCAGGGGATATGCAGAGGAGATGCTAATGAGTTTTTGCTCTGTGTAGCTCTTGCATGTCTGTTGATTAATAGTTAGATCTGTGGCAATCTGTCACTATTAGCATTCTGAATAACACCTTTCATTTTCTTAGCATTAGTAACACTGACCTCTAAACTGGACCATTGCCTCTTTATGTAGCATTTTAGAAAAATATGGGGGTGTATTGGTTTAATGTTTAATTTTTAAAGACTTTAGTGGTAATATAATTACAAACTGATTAATTTTAAGATTTGTCAGGACACGATGCTTAGATTAGTTCTAAATCCTGAAATTGTAGCATTCCTTGTTTTAGTCTCTGAGAAGGAAAGTTTACATAGGGTAATATATGTTTAACACATCGTTTTCTAAACCTCATCATTTATGTGTTAAAAAGCTGCACAATCCAGTAAGATAACAAATTACATCTGTTTGTTTGTAAATTGAGGGGTGAGTGAAGAAATGTAGAAAACATGTATACTTCATTTCTAATGGGTGTGATTTCATAGGTTCATAGGTAAGTACCAGGCTAGTTGCGTTGTTGTGGACTTTTTTAAGCCTAGTCATTCTCCCTTATTGAGAATCAAATCATGTACCGCTTGTGTGTGAGTTAAAAACATTAACCATTATGCCAAACCCCCCCCATTAACCTCCTGTAATAGAGGCCCATGGGATATATGCAAATGGACCCTTAAGGACATGAAGTGTTTCAGCTAGATGTCTTCTGAATGTCCATGACTTTTTTGATTTTTAAGTCTTTATGGTTACATTCAGGCCATTAAAGGCAAACCTCACTATCTGTGGATATGCATGTTTCAGCCTTTTTAATGACCTTGTCATCACAGCATAAGTAGATAGTACCTTGAATGGTACCCTGATTTGAATACAAAATTATTAAGGATGTTGGAAACACTATTGGATTATCTTAAAGTACTGCATCAAATATTACTAAATGTGACAGTGAATGCTGTCTGGTGTAATTTGCATGCACGTCTCCATTCTTTGGGAATTGCAAATATGGGATTCATATGAGATTTCTTTATTTTAAAGCCCAAAATAGCATATATTTGTTTAGTTTTAACTTTCTTTATATTGCCATTTCTTAAAGTCTACAACAGATACACCGGAAGGAGGTCTTCATTACAATCATGCGAACTGTAGTTACAGTCCTTAGAAATTTGTGGATAGAGTTGTAAATGTATGGAAAATATGCCAAGTCCAGGCTTGTGGTACTTTGAAATATTCCCTATACTGTTGTTAGCCAAGGAATGTTGAGAGATGCAATAGTGCTTGCCATTATACAAAATTGCTATCTAATACTGAGTTAAAAGACAAGGCTCACAGCTGTGACAAGCAGCTGAGTAGAAGTTGGATCTGTAATAGCATTTCACTTGCTTGTTAAGCACTCTGTCAAATTAGCTATTTTTTAATGGTAGCTAGTACTTGTACTTTCTAACTCATTACTGATATGCAGCAGCCACACTGTTACATACACTTCATTGAGAAGTTATTATTATATTAAATTAGCCCATGCATAGAAAATGTTTTTTGAGCCATGCATAGAAAATGTTTTTACTATCACGTAAAACTAAATGTCAATGTAAGCTATTTGAATCTAATTATACTTTATTCTTTCTTCTGAAACAGAATTACTATGGTTTCTTTACTGAAACAAACTGTCATCATGTCCATTAGTCTATACACAGTTTGTAGGCACAGCATCTGAGTCTAACTCCGTCTTACTGTTTTTAAATTACAAATGTTTTGTCCAAGGATTTGCACTTTTTACTTCTATAGGAAAGGTTAACTTGATTTTTTGCATTTATCTTTATATATAATAACACATACACACGCATGAAGATTTGTAGTTCTTCTTAGAACTGTATCTCAGCATCTAGACTGGATTGCTTTGATGATTAAAGTGAGATTATTAGCCCTTCCATGTTAGATTTCCTTTTAAAATACAGATAATGCAGGCACAGAACATCTTATTCTTTTAACTATATTTCAGTGTCATATTGAATATATAAAAAAATAAGACAAGAGAGAAGAATATTTTTTTTTGTTTCATGTTCACCAAAAAAGTAGTCTCTATTTCTGGGGTTTGTAAAGGTCTTAGATAACTACATTATCATTCAGGAAATGTTTATTTATTAATTCTCCAACTATTTACTGAAAGCACTACAGGGTCACAAGGGATCAGAAGTCCGTCTTTGTATTCATTGGGCACAAGTCATAGAAGCTTATCTTTAATGGTGCATCAGTCCATTGCAGGAAGCATGTCTGGATGTGCAAATGTACACACACACTGATACTGCATGCAAGTGTATGAGCTTGTTAGAAAATCAGCGGTTAATTTACAGCATACCTTTACAGTGTGGGAGGAAATGAGAGCATGTAGTGAAACCCCCCGGAGACATAAACAAAAGGCTGCCCAGCTGAGAACACAACAGAACTGAGGACTGAAGTCCTGTGAATCAACAACCCTAACTGCTGTGCCACTCATGGGATGCTCTTCTAAACATCAAAGTGCACAATTCTCGAATGGCTAGTGATCGATCCCAAAAAGATCGAAAGATAAAGCAGTGAAAAAACACAACACGTGTTTTTCAGGGGAACTGCTCCCCACACACACACCCTGCTAATTTTATCTACCAACTCTGAGATCACTTTACTTTGCACAATCTTGCACAGACTTAACACCTGCAGAAGTGATCAAATGAATCTTGATCACTTCTGCTGGTGTTAAACACATTTGAGATTACAAATATTTGATTATATTGCGCGTTTCCCACCCATGGTGCCTTATAACCAAGCTTTACATATGATGTGCAACTTTCTAAATGATTTTACATTTTCACTAGTTTCCAGACTTACAGATGCTAATACATACATTTTGGCTGGTATCTCAAAATAAAGTAGTTATTAAGAGGAGAAATCCTTAGGCATTACCTTCCAGGTATATCATTCTATTGCTCCTGTTCATGAACTTAATAGGAAAATGAATAATGTAGTGTGTTAATCCTATTACTTACATATTATGGTCAAGACCACACAAAATTTCAAATAGAGGAGTAATATTGTCTGCTCTTATTCACTCAAAGCATACATTAGTTTTATGATTTCTGAGAATGTTTTGTTTTTCTTTTACATTGTAAAGGGTAAGGAAGAAAAGGCGAAATACCTTGTTTCTTAAATAAACAACACATGCTATATATATCAAATCCATTTAAATAGCTTCACAACATCTGTTTAAATGTAGCCTGGTGTGACTGACTTTTCTTAATATCATTTTGTAACGACTGAAAATATTTAATAATTGCAATCCTGCCTACATATTGTGCTTATCTTGACATCCTGTCACTTCTTTTAGAAATAAAGCTACATTGCAATATACTGGATGTACTTGCAGTTGTATAATATGCCTTTTCATTAAGCTTTGTACTATGCAGGCTGTAAAGTTTTATCAAATGTGTTGCATGTATCCATTTAGATTATTATTAGATTCTGAATAGGAAAGGATGAAATCAATGCAATTTTGAATGCTTTTAAGTGTTTATATGCATTATTAATTTGCCTATGAGAAGGACTGATTGCTATAAGCTATACCATATCAGTGAACTTTATATTACACACTGGCTGTAAAAATATTAGGCATTACGCATGTCCATTTTTTGCAAACTCTTCATTCTAAAAAGAAAGGATAATGATAGTAATGTAATCCTGAACAATTTCAGCAGTGTTTTTATGAGTTTTCATTTTCTTAAGAAAATCTCTATATAGGTCATTGTTGTAGTACATAACACCCACTACTTTTTGAACTCGCACAGTTAGTACATAGTAACCAGATATTGGTTGCTTTGATAGGTATAAGGCTACCTACTGTGTTGCGGGAGATTTTCAGGTTTCATCAGGGGTGGCCACGGTGGTGCAGTGATTAGCATTGTCGCCTCACAGCAAGAGGTTCTCCGGTTAGATCCTCGGCTGGGGTGCCTTCTGTGTGGAGTCTGCATATCCTCCATGTGGTCGCGTGGGTTTCCTCCGGGTGCTCTGGTTTCCTCCCTCATCCCAAAGACATGCTGCAGGTGGATTGGACACTCTAAATTGGCCCATGGTGTGAGTGTGTGTGTGTGCGCCTTCTGTGGAAGGTTGGGCTGGCAACTCGACACTGTAAAACTCCACTGCCAGTCATGAGCGCTGTGGCGACCCCTAACCGGGAAAAGCCGAAAGAAGAAGATTTCCCTCTGCAATCCTAGTACTTATGGAAGTGCTGCACATACATTATCATTTGCTGTTGTAGTGACCCAGTCCATTGAAGGTAGTATGTTTATAAGATATGTTGACAGAATGTCTTCAAGGAGAGGTCCATTGTAATAGTAAAGCTGTCCTCCTCCTTTCCTTAAGAAATGATTGGTAGTTTATTGCAACACTTTGTTATAATGTTCTAATAAACTACTATATGGTGATATTCTGGTCTACAGATGTTGTATGCTTTTAACTATTTGTTTCTGTAAGGCCAACTCATTTTTGTACTACTTGTTCCTATCAAGACCCATAAGGGTCTCAAAGTACTGAAGAAAACTCAGACGCCACTTATTTCTTTGCAGTCTGGTATGTAGAACACTGGTTTGAGACAATAACAGTATTCACAGAAGCTCAGGTCTAGCTACTGCTAATAAAAGTTTGTCAGAAATAAAGTTTGGTAAGTATGGAAGTAGTGCAAATGTAATTGTCTACTGTTAAAGTGACTTCTTTTTCAAGATCTACTGTAAGAGGAGGTATCTTACTCACAGCTGTGGTATCTATGTTGTCTTGCCCAGGCCAATGTTCAGAAGTGTTTAGTGGCTCAGATGGCATGCACAGTTAATAAATACTTCCATAAATAGAAAAGATGATTATAGTTTTGAGCTAAAATGTTAAGACTTGTTTGAAAAAAATATATTTTTTTAGTTATGGACATTTATTCCAAATGGGTATATATTTAGGGGTCTGTATCAAAAGATTGACTGGACAAATTGTTGAGATCATATGATTGACAATTCAGTCCATCGAACCGTTCTGAATGAGATTGCGTTACAGTAGGGATCAAGAAATTTGACCTTTTCCACACTGTAGTGCAATGTCAGAAAGGGTATATATAATTAGCAGGGGGTGTGGGAGGAAGGAGCTGGGGGCATGCCCCCCCCCCACACACAAAAGCATTGTTTTTGTTGTATGTGGGTGTTGTTCGGCTTTGAATTTTTTTTGACGGACTGAATTGTTGATCATATGATCTTCACCATATGGGTTTTGACAATTTGTCTGTTCGATCTTTTGACATAGACCATATATTTAGTGGTCCAGATTTGTTTGAGACATGAATTGTACAAATGTGATTCAAATAGTCTTTCTCTTGAATGTTATTAGACACAACACGTTACACTTAAAAAAATTTTTGTCATGAAAATAGCAGTTGTGTTGCAGACATTTAATGGCAGTTAACGTGTGCATTTCCTTTTTTTTCTTTAAAATTATTTGATTGATGTTTCTACATATATATTTTAATGCTAGGTATACTTGTGAACCATATAATATGATGTGTGTGGTTTTATGTTGGATATGTAATAATCACAGAGTAAATAGTTGAAAACACAAATGGAAAGAGGAGGGGATAGAAGCTCAGTTATGATCACACTCGTATAGTATGAATACTACCTTTGCTTATCCCAGTGAGCATCTGCTTAAATGATCTAATTTAATTTAATGATTTCATTTATTAGTTATGTTAATGATTAAGTTTAAATGTTTGCTTAAATGTGTTTGATTTTTAATGCTGCATATATCTTTCTTCAGTGGAAAATGAAAATGAAGCAGAGACCGTTCTTTTTTCTTATGGTTATGGAGCTAATGTTCCCACAACTGTGAAAAGGCGACTTAAACAGAGGTGAGAGCTACACATTGGTCTTTGTTCTTTATTAATGGTAGCTTAAATATCTCGGCAAGTATTTTGTTTGAGCTGAGAAATAAAATAATTCATAATGGTCTATTTTGAAGGTGCAGATTTGTGCATTTATTCTTGAAATAAGTGGTATGTGGAATGGCTGTTTCTGAAACAGTGGGATAAGCATTAAATAAGGCTAGATATGTCAAATTTTCAGTGAGCATATGAAATATGTAACTGTGTAACAGCAAGATAATGTTTCTTCTTGACTATTATTATGGTGTGTTACTTTCATTATGCTTTCTAAAAGGTTACATAGAATGTTATATATGGTTACATTTTTAGAACATGTTTGAATAAGTAACCATTTCCTGTGCTTATAACTTAAGGAAAGGTCTTTGATCTTGTGATTTTTTTAACTTTTGTATAGCTCTTACAGCTTAATATTTCAACATCTCACTTCTGCAAGTGCTCTGCAGTCCAGAAAATGTTACAGAAAATAGCATGTGTTCATTATATTTATCACTTATGCAGTAGCCTTAGCTATATGGGTTGTAGCCTGCCAAGGGTATAACAGCTGGCCAGCTTCCAAAACTTCAGAGAACCTTCCACAAGCTCAAACTGTCAGTCAGCTTGAGCAGAGTTGACTAAAAAGACAGGTTTCGGTGCCAAGACCTTAAGAGCTTTCCTGCCATTGAAGATACCTTCCCCTCTGTAGGCTTTCGAGCATTGATGGCCAGCGTGTGATGTTCCTTTCCTGGGCATATACGTTCCCTTTGGGGAAAACATTCCACAGTATAAAAAAACTGTTTTATTATGGTTTACTGTTTTAACAGACTGTCATGTGTTTTAACTGTACTTTTAAACAGGAGCACTCTTTTTTCCTGTCAGTTTAAAAGTTGTTTAAAGTAATTGAAAAACATTTTTCTGTGAATATGTTTTGTTTATTTTACTTTTCTGGACTAGCTAAGTGTTTAAAAGTGCTTTTTACTGTGTTTTAAATGGAAAAAGGTGACTTAATGCTTTTAGTTTTTTTACTGTCTTTTCTGCTTATTTTTTACCCAGGAAAGAGGCACCAATTTAGCTTGACCATGGACCAAACTACCAGTCTCATGGTCACTCCTCCTTACCACTACAAAAATAAAAAGTTAAGCAAATAGTTTTTGCCACCCCACCAGGCAAGCAGTTTCTCTCAGCCGCAACTGGGTGGCTCTGCTTTGGCCATAGCTTGTTCCACAGTTCATTCATTTTTTACACTGATTTTCTTTGGTGTAGCACCTACAGCCACTGTGGAACAGGGGTTAGCCACGTCATTTGCAGCTGCAAGAGTCCTTTCAATGGGCAAGAGAGAGACACTCTTATTGGTCCTGGGAAGAGGGTACAGGGAAGGCTTTCCTGTTTAGTCAGAATGTTGTGCCCATTTATGGGGAAGCTATTGCTGCCATTAATAATACTGTTGGCCACATTTTTCTTGTCAAAAAGAAACAGAAAACTAAACATGTATCAACTCTTCCTCAAACTTCCTTAGGCAGGAATAGTTTACTCTGTCTGGTTCAGGTTTTTATTCAGACTGTTGATCCTTCTGAAATGGTGGTTTCTGTTAAAAGAAAGAGGGATATGTCTATTCCTGAAGAGATTCAAGATTCTGAATCAGTGAATTTGGATAGAAAGTTGAAGGGTTTTCTCCTTTTTTTATTCAAACTTAGAGGAGAGCTCATTTTCTGATTTTCCTTTCTGGGAGTTTTCTCTTTCTTTGAGACTATTTCTAGAATATGCCAGTGTTTTCGGTGATCGAACACTGACGTTTCTCAGTCCCTTAGAAAACAGTCTCGTCAAAATGTAGGTAAAAAGATGTTTAAAAAGAAATGGCAGCAGGAGTTCCAAAAATAGTTCAGGACCCCCCAAAACCAAGGACATCCATCAAGTCAGAATAGCTATTTATGGAACCTTGTCTCTCCCCTCCCCAATCCAGACAGTCCCTGTTCTCTTCCAGAAAGTCTGAATCTTCACTATTCTCTTTAGCAACAAATAGTTTCAGACAAATGAGTTTTGAAAATCGTTCATCAAGGTTTCAGATCGCAGTGGGAGGAAATTTCTCCTTTTTAGGGGTTAATTCCTCACCCACCATACTATTTTATTTCCCCCTGTCCTTCAACACATACTGTCCAAGAGAAGGACTGAATCAGTTCCTCCTTCCCAGGTGGGGAAAAGCTTTTATTCAAGGATGTTTTCAGTGCCAAAGAAGGAAAATGCTTGGAAACCAGTTCTGGATCTTTCTTTCCTAAACCTGTTTGTGATAGTGCCCTAGTTCAAAATGATGTCAGTTCACAGTCTGTTACCTCTTCTTCCTCATTCATGTTTCCTTATAACACTAGATTTAAAAGATAGTTATATCCATATTCATCCAAACTTTAGGCATTCATTAAGATTTTGTGTGTCTGAATCACATTATAAGTTCTGTGCCTTACTCTTTGGGCTATCCACTTCACCAAGAGCGTTCAGAGGATGTCTAGCTCCAGTTATAGCTCATTGCAAACTACAGGGTATTCACATTTTTCTGTATTTAGATGACTTGCTTACCTTTCAGAGTCTTTTTTGTAAAGTGTCAGGAATCTCTCACTTGGGTGAGAGATTTCTTATACAAGCCGGGGTTCCAAGAAAACATTCAAAAGTATTTTTTTTTTACTCCGTCATAGAGGATTGTATACTTGTAGTGTCAGCTTAGACACATCAGTTCAAAGAGCTTTTCTTCCACAGGAAAAAAAATGAGATCTATATCTAGATATATTTCTAAGGTTTTACACTCAGACATTGATCACTTTAAGGGAGCACCTCAGGATTTTGTGTCTTATGAGACCTCTGGCAAGACTCCACATGAAAAAGATACAGTGGTATCTGAAGTCTCTCTGGCCCCAGTACCAACATCCTTAGGGTTTATCAGAAGAGAAATCACTTGGTGGAGATATTAAATATCCATAAATGTTGGTCTCCCCTTCTCCCTCCCTTTTCCAAAGCAATCACTCACCACAGACACCTCAGCCTTTGCTTAGGGAGCTATTTCAGGAGGGATAGAAATGCAAGATGTGTGGGACACCAAAGACAGCTGCAGGCACATAAATATAAAAATGATACTTGCCCTGATTAATTCACTGAACTCTCTGAATCATCTTTGGTTCCCAAGACCTCGTCCAGCTGTTAACAGACAAAGGTGGGGCCAGGTTGTATGCCCTTTGCAGACTAGCTATGTTAGCTTGGGAGATAGTTTCACAGCACAGTTTCACTTTATAAGCGTCCTGTATTCTGTCAAAGCAAAACTGTGTGGCAGACAAGTTGAGCAGGACAAGGGCAGACCTTTGCAAATGGAAACTAGATCCAGGGGATATTCCAAGATTTGATTTTATCAGTGGTGAGTTCCACAAGTAGACCTCTTTGCTTCCTGATTCTGCAAGCAAGAAGGCCTGAAGTACAAATGCCCTTTCTTTTCCTTGGACAAGAATGCTCCTGTATGCTTTCTCACGCTTTCCACTGTTATTCAAGGTACCTCTGAAGATTCAGAAGGAATCCCCCAAAATCATTGTGATTACTTCCTTATGGCCCAGGCAATAGTGGTTCTCCCTTCCTTTGGAAATGTCCAGGAGCAATTACCACAAGCTTCCTCACAGAGTGGATCTACTCACACAAGTTCAGGGGTACACCCCAACCCCAATCAACTTCCTGGATGGCAGTATCTTGACTCCCTTTATGCACCCATTTACTGAAGATGTACATTGGGTATTAGTGAAGGCAAGAAACCTGCTACTAAAAAATTGTATATTAGAAATGAAAACGGTTTTCTAGTTGGTGCCAGCAACATAATTAGCAACCATTCAACACTATTTGTTCTCTGGTTTTACAATATTTGTTTGAGTTACTATCCTATGTCCTGTCTTACTTCTTTATCAGGGTTCTTTATTGGCCATTTCAGCATGTCTGCCCATAGATCCTTCTCTTTCAGTGCATTCAGATATCATAATGTTTTTGAAAGGCGCTTTGTATAAGAGGTCTCCAAGAAAAACTGTGGCCCTTCCTTGGGACTTTAATTTTGTTTAAGAGAAGCTAACGTTTGCTCCATTTTGAACCAGCTCCCCTGGCTGACTTGAGGTTTTACTGATTGTTCTGACCTCTGCTGGAAGGATATCCGAGTTTCATGCTCTTGCGGTGAGTTAGTCCTCTCTCATTTTCCACAGATACAGGATTTCTCTGAAAATTAATCTTTTCATGACTGAAGTGGTATTCAAGTTTAAATTAAGCAAAACAATCCATCTTCCTGTTTACTTTCCTGAACTTAAAACTGGGGGAGAAATGATATTTTATACTTTGGATGTTTACAGACAACTCTGGTACTATCTTAGTAGAACTAAATCTTTCAGATCTTCAGATCAATCAGTCATTTTTTTGTGAAGGTTAGAGGAGGGGTCTGCCTCTGTCAAAGCAAACTGTTTCCAAATGGTTGTCCAAGGCTATTACTTTTTTTATACTTTGGATGTCTACAGACAACTCTGGTACTATCTTAGTAGAACTAAATCTTTCAGATCTTCAGATCAATCGGTCATTTTTTTGTGAAGGTTAGAGGAGGGGTCTGCCTCTGTCAAAGCAAATTGTTTCCAAATGGTTGTCCAAGGCTATTACTTTTTTTTATACTTAAGACAACAAAACTATTCTAGGCAGGGTCAACTTGGCTTCATCTGTTATCTTTTAGAAATGGGTTGCATTCAATAAATATTCTAGAAGCAGCAACGTGGTCCACTCCTCATACTTATATAAAGCTTGATTTCTTTAGGTTTAGATCAGGCTTTGCTAGCACCATTGTCCAAGGACTTCTGGACCCTTCTCCTTCCACCTCCCAAATGTACTAAGCTTGGATAGTCTGCCCATATAGCTAAGGCTACTGAAGCATTGATCAGTATGATGAACATTGTACTGTTGTGTAAGTAAACTTATCATAATAGTAGATGTTTTAATTATCATTGCTGCAGTATCAGCTTCCTCCCTTCATCCCCCTTGTTTTTTGGTGTATTATTTATTATTTTTTGTTCTTAGCATTGTCGTCTCAGGGCTCAGCCTCCCTCTCCCTGTTGGCATGAAAGTTCTGAAGGGCTTGGTGCCCAAGCCTGTCTTTTTAGTCAGCTCACATCAAGCTGACTGATCGTTGTGGAGAGTGGAAAGTGTGCCCTGAAGCTAGCCAGCTCTTCTATCTTATGCAGGCTATAACCTATACAGCCAAGGCTACTGCAGCATTGATGATCCGAATATCTACTGATCTGATATTGTCATTTTAATTCATTCCTCAACATTTGGGTTCAGATCCAGTCCTCCGCTCAGACTCAGCCGCTTACTCCAGATCATAGAATACTTGACCTTTCAAGTTCCTCCCTTTACTCATAATTCCCCACCAATGTAACATCTCTCAGATCTTGTTTGCTGCCTTTGCAATCAGATGTAGATTGCGAGCTCTCGAGCTTTGGGTTCATCTTTCTTCAGCTAATTCTCACTAGTAAGTTAAATTCTTTAGCTACTCCTTTGTTTCTTGTTTATTACTTTTTTTCCTTAAACCCCTTACACAGATATTAGCTCCTTTTTTCTCATACTCTTTGAGTACTGTTAATACCATTGCTAGTAGTTCTTTCCTCCTGTACTGTTTTTAAGAAATGTGTGGAGTGTGGGGATAAAATCTCCAATTCAGATGCACACACTGTGTGTGTTTATTGTCTAGGCCATAAACACCTAGACATTGAATCTGACATATGGCAGAGCTTCAACTTAGATACGACAAATAAATTGATCTCCAGGGGTTTACTCCCCCTCTAAATCTTCCTCAGTGGCTGCTGAGGCTCAAACCCCAAAGAGACAAGAAAAAAAGGGGTGACTATGGTCAAAAAAATCTCATGAGAGACCCCAGAATGACCTTTTGCTTCGACTTTTCGAGCCACTGGCTAAACGTGTGTGAGAGTCAGATCCAAATGTGTTAGATCTGAAGTTAAGAACAGAAAAATCTGTACAGATCCATTCTCTTCCTTTAATATCAGAGCCAATCACTTCCAGGCTTTCGTCACCCTTTCTGGAACAATCTCCCCATCGTCATTCAAGGCCTTCTTGTACTCCTTCCTGTCTTCAGTCTTCCAGGAGCTTATCTGAGGCAGATGTGGATAGGATAATGAGAAAGTTCCTTATGATGGAAATTCAAATGAGAGCTTTTTTGACTCCGACCCCATCGGGTCCAAAGACCTTCCACATAGCCACTCCTCCTATCATAACACCTTCTCCAATCTGTGCTTTGGTTTTGAAGCTATCATATCTGAAAGCCTTGGAGTTATCTTCCTCAGATCCAAAGATATTGGTGTCTTCGACTCTGATGGTTTCTCTGAGCTGTCCAGCCCAAAGTACCTCTGAGACGCAGCATTGGCACTGGCTTGGGGGATGTTGGGGTCGACTCCAAAGTTGTTGGAGTCGTCTCTTCCCCTCAGAGCATTAGCGTTCGACAGCTCGGCTCTGACTCCGTCCTCAGGTAGTTTGCCTATGGGATAGTCTGCAAGCTTGCTCTGTCGGATCTGTTGGTTTATGCTTCTCTTAGACACTCTACTTTTGAGGTAGTGGAGAGAGTAATCTCTATGCCAAGAGTTCAGACAGCTCTGCTCTCCTTGGATCCAACTTCCCCATCTCATTCAATTTTGAATTCAGAGCCTCTTTCATCCATTCCACCAGGACAGCCATCCCAAACAATTTCCTGGCTACCCAGCAAGGGTATCATTATTTCTTTTGATACCTCCCCAGAACATCCCACTGATGAGGTCCCTCAGAAGAGAAAGTGCAAAAGGAGACACTTAGACTCTCCACAAGAGTCAGTCACTGAAGACACTGATTTTGATGAGGGGGAATGGTCCCCCAGATCACCATCTGATGATATCTCCTTTGGAGACATCTTAGAGCTCCTCAAACAAAGGGGTGGTTGGTCCCCCGATAACCCTTCCCAAGAAGAATTTGTGTTTCTGCAGGCCTTTGCATCTGGCCCATCTACCTCTTATGTGACTCTGCCTGCCGATGACCTCATAGATTTAGTCTCTCGACGGGCATGGAAGGAACCAGGCAAAGGTTGTGTGTGCAACAGTACTACTATCTAATGCTTTCCATTCCTTTATGTTTACAGTGACACTTTGACATAATACCCTACCCAGACATAAACAAATAGTACTTGTTTCCACATTATCATAAACTGCAAGACAAAATGTCACAGCTCCACCTGGTAAAATACTTTTACTCTTCTCATCTGTATTAATACGGACTGCACACACCAGCTGATTTCACTATTACTGCCTATGGTGTACATGCAAGCAAAGAAATAAACACTGAACACACTTAAGAAATTAAAAAAAAAAGTTACATCCAGTGCCAGTTTTGATTTTCCAAATATTGCAGCTTCCTTCCCTGTGGTCATTAAGTGCAAATAAAAAGGTTGCAGCCTCACTCAGTTGAATATGTTTTGTGTCCCATCCTGTATTATTATGCATTGCTCGCAACAACACTGATTTCACTGTTATTGTCTGTTGCAGAAATAAAACAGAAATAAATATTATTTACACCTACTTGCTGAAGTTAAAAAGTCATCTAATGCTTTTCATTTAGTTCTACATATTGTTTTTATGTAGTCATTTTAAAGTGCAATTTCTTGCTTTTCAAGCTTCTTAAAATTCAAAGCGGAATGTCACAGGTCCACTTCATAAATCTGTTTCATGTTGGGAAGGGTGGCCTAATGGTTAAGGTGTTTGCCTTATAAACACAAGGTACAGGGTTTGAATCTCACAGGGGATAACTGGCAAGGCTTAAAATGGCTCAAAGGGCAGTTAGCCTAGTACTAACCTATGAACCTATGTGTTCATGCATGCATTAGTATGTATTGTACAGAGCAGCACTTCTTCATTGTTGCTGTATATTCAGCAAGTATTGTAAAGAAAATAAATGTTACATTTACCTGTCAAGTTAAAAAGTCATATAAGGCTTCTTTTTCTTCATGTTCATGATGACAGCTTGTAAAGATAATGCTTATCCCATGCACATATACCATAGTCATACCTGCTTCTCCATAATTATGAAGTGCAAAGCAAAATGTAACAGCTGCAATTGATGAAATCTTTTTCCTGTCTCCATGTCTATTACTGTGTATTATGCACAGAAGCACTGCTTTCAATGGTCCTGTCATTTGAATTTACACATTGTTTATTTTATGGAAAGGCCATCTCTTTTGATATTACAGGCATTTGAAGAAGGGGCAGTGACACAATATATAGCTGTGGGGTGGGCATTTAGTCACTAAGGTGCTTATGTGATAGTCTTCATCATGGATGCATAAGGGAATGCAAGGCTAGCCTTAGGTCAACTGGCACCCTAGGTGAAAACCTCCACGGTGCCCCCACACCCCCTGGTGTCCATGCCCACTCACACATCATCAGGGGCCTCCACACACTGGTCTACCTACACCATCTAGATTACTTTTTTCTTCCTTTTTCCTCACAGTTTGTATTACTCAAGAATTTTTCTACGTGCATTCATTCATTCATTCATTCAACACATTCTAAGCAGACAGGACTAATCTTTGAAAACTCTCAGGAAACACCTGCATTAAGCAATAGTCTGGGGGCTGCAAGAAGCCATGAAGGTTTCTACATACTTTTCTGAGGTGCATTTTACAGTTTTTGTTTTTTTTTTAAACAAGCTTTGCATCCAATGATGGCCTGAATAAAACTCTTGATTAGGGGAAAAGAAATCAGTCTTGCTTTTCAACTGAATCATTGTAATACACCCAAAAATGACCAAGACTACACTTTAATAACAGGGTAGAAATAAATTCATTAATCCATGGGTATTTTAGATGCTCTGACATACATTTTACAGTCAATACTTGATGACACCTCCTTTGGTGATCTTTTGGAGCTTCTTCACCAGAGTGAGGGCTGGACCAGCAAAGCCCTGCCATTTGGTCTCACCACTGCTCCCTGGTTTTTCACCAAGTACATGACAATGGTGCCAGCCGAGCTCTGGCTGCCAGGATTTCAGGCCTTTCCATACCTGGACAATTGGTTCCTAACTGCTCCCACAAGAGTGCCTCTAATCACAGCCATGAGTACCTTACTGCAGTTGGGTGGCCATTTGGGGATAACTGTCATTTATCAAAAATGAAGTCTACACTCTGTCCAGACACTGGAATTCATAGACTGTCACTTTGATACTGTTTCCCAAATTGCCAAGATTCTGATCTCCAGATTAACCATTCTTCAATCCCAGGCAGTATCCATACTTGCTAATGCAGAACCAACAGCGCATGCTGTTTTGAAACTTTTGGGTCATGTGGTAGCTTCCATAGGCTTGGTCCCTTTATTGAGATACCACGTGAGGCCTCTGAAATGGACTCTCACAGTGCAGTAGTAGTGTTTGAGTCTTCCAATGGACTTTCCCGTTAGGCAGACAAAGGTTTGTCATAACCAGATTTGGTGGTGGTTAAAGTCGCCTTTGGTGACCAAAGGGAGACCATTCATTCTTCCCCATCCATCGACCACGGTCACCATGAATGCCTCCCCTCTTGGGTGGGGGCATTATTTCTAAGGGAGGAAGGTTCAAGGGTTGTGGTCTTCTGTGGAGGCCAGTGTTCACATCAGTGTTCTGAAGATGAAGGCTGTCTTACTCACATTGCAGGCCTTTCAGGATGTCTTCACAGTGATATGATTTCGATCCAGATGGGCAATATATTCGTTGACTGGTATCTGAACAAACAGGGGGAATGCATTCCTATCCTCTGTGTTGAGAGGCCATGAGAGTTTAGCAATGAGTAATCTCATCTCAGTGGTTTCTGATTGCACCACACATCCTGGCGAGGTCCAAAATTTTGCAAGGCAGTCTGAGCAGGAATATTCTTCTTCCTCACTACTGGCCTCTGAATCTGAGGGTAGTGACTTGGATTTTTTGGCAGTGGGGCACTCCATGTTGTGACCTTTTTGATTTCCCCTCCAACAGCAAATGCAGCATGTATTATGCCTCAGTCCTTCCTCAGGAGCAGCTACCCAGAGATGCTCTTCTGCATGCTATATGTATATCCTCCAATTCCTTCCTTCTGCTCCCTGTTTTTTCACCAAGTACATGACAATGGTGCCAGCCGAGCTCTGGCTGCCAGGATTTCAGGCCTTTCCATACCTGGACAATTGGTTCCTAACTGCTCCCACAAGAGTGCCTCTAATCACAGCCATGAGTACCTTACTGCAGTTGGGTGGCCATTTGGGGATAACTGTCATTTATCAAAAATGAAGTCTACACTCTGTCCAGACACTGGAATTCATAGACTGTCACTTTGATACTGTTTCCCAAATTGCCAAGATTCTGATCTCCAGATTAACCATTCTTCAATCCCAGGTGGTATCCATGCTTGCTAATGCAGAACCAACAGTGCATGCTGTTTTGAAACTTTTGTGTCATGTGGTCGCTTCCATAGGCTTGGTCCCTTTATTGAGATACCACGTGAGGCCTCTGAAATGGACTCTCACAGTGCAGTATTAGTGTTTGAGTCTTCCAATGGACTTTCCCGTTAGGCAGACAAAGGTTTGTCATAATCAGATTTGGTGGTGGTTAAAGTCGCCTTTGGTGACCAAAGGGAGACCATTCATTCTTCCCCATCCATCGACCACGGTCACCATGAATGCCTCCCCTCTTGGGTGGGGGCATTATTTCTAAGGGAGGAAGGTTCAAGGGTTGTGGTCTTCTGTGGAGGCCAGTGTTCACATCAGTGTTCTGAAGATGAAGGCTGTCTTACTCGCATTGCAGGCCTTTCAGGATGTCTTCACAGTGATATGATTTCGATCCAGATGGGCAATATATTCGTTGACTGGTATCTGAACAAACAGGGGGAATGCATTCCTATCCTCTGTGTTGAGAGGCCATGAGAGTTTAGCAATGAGTAATCTCATCTCAGTGGTTTCTGATTGCACCACACATCCTGGCGAGGTCCAAAATTTTGCAAGGCAGTCTGAGCAGGAATATTCTTCTTCCTCACTACTGGCCTCTGAATCTGAGGGTAGTGACTTGGATTTTTTGGCAGTGGGGCACTCCATGTTGTGACCTTTTTGATTTCCCCTCCAACAGCAAATGCAGCATGTATTATGCCTCAGTCCTTCCTCAGGAGCAGCTACCCAGAGATGCTCTTCTGCATGCTATATGTATATCCTCCAATTCCTTGATAATCAAGTTTCTTCAGAAGGCAGCCTGTTTCAGAGCGACAGTGATCCTCATAGTTTCCTTTTGGCCTTCTCAGGTGTGGTTCTCCTTTCTTTGGCCTCTTCTGAGATACCCTCCTTAGGGTCTGGATCCCACTCTGGATTGTATTTCTCATCCAAAGGGTCTGGATCCATCCAACCTTCAGCCCTTCAGGTTAACCACATGGTTTCTCCAGTTCCCTTGATGGCCAGAAATCCCAAGCTATCAGACAGAGTTGTGCATATTTTGTTCTCTTCACAAAAGTTGTCTACTAGGAAAATGTGGACTAGTAAATGGAAGCGCTTTGCGGTTTGGGTGAACTCTTGGGTGTTTGATCCCTTTTCCGCTCCATTAGAGTTAGTTTAAAATTTTCTCACGGAGTTTTTTTAAAATGAGTCTTAGTTATTCTACAATTAAGGTGCAACTGGCAGCTATATCTAAAAGTCATATTGGTAGGGGCATTTTCTTGGCCACTCTGAAAGTTTCCAAAGCATTTCTCAAAGGTGCATTTCTTTTGTGCCCTCCCATTTGGGATCCTGTCCCTCACTGGGATTCACCTTTTGTGTTTCAAGTCCTTGCGGGCCCTCCTTTTGAGTCTTCTGCTATGTTAGATGCAAGTTATTATCTTGGAAGGTTTTGTTCTTGGTTGCTGTCTCCTTAGTGAAGAAAGTGTTGAAGCTGCAGGCTCTGACTGCTATTTCTTCATATTTGGCGTTCCACAAAGATTAGGGTCTCCTTTTGCACAAACCCTTTTTTTCTTCCTAAGGTGGCCAGTTAATGGAATTTAATCGGTCTTTTCATCTGCCTGTGTCTTTTCCTAATTTTAGAACAAGGGCGAATACTTGCTGCATTGTTTGGATGTGCACAGACAATTGAGATTTTACTTGGACAAGACAAAGTTCTTTAGAAAATCCAAATGTTTCCTTTTCAAAATCCAAACTGGGTAGGCTTGCATCTAAGGTTACATTATTCAAGTGGCTGTCCGACTGTATTTCTTTTGCTTATACCTATAGAAGAAAGACTTTGTATAGTAAACCTAAAGGTCACTCTGCTAGTGCCATGGCTATTTCTATGGCATTTTTCTCTAGAGCTTCCTTAGATGATGTGTATGCAGCAGCAACTTGGGTGGGTTGTTACTTCTTTGTCAGTATAAGCTGGACATTCAGTATAGGTCCAGGCCTTCTTTTGGCTCCACTGTATTGCAGAATATCATTCCATAGATCCTGTCAGGGGTATTACATGGCTGGGGACTCTGTTCCACAGGTTGAAGCCAGACAGAGAAGACAGCATTGGATATGAAAGTTATGTAATTACCATAACACTAGATCTGTGTTGTCTACCTCTGTCTGATTCACCCTTCCCCTCCTCCTGCCCTAGCCTTTTTTGGCAAGTTTCTTGTCTTCAAATGACTGAATGGGTGAGGTTTTATTCATAGCCGGTATTAGGCACCTGCTGAACCCACAGCCGCAAGGAGCCCCCGGTTATCTCCCCGCATATGAGGGCCCCTACCTTAAACAGCTGTTGGTTTCTGCACCTTCTCTGCTCCTTATTCAGTGCTTCCTAGTTTGCACAGCTGTGTAATGTCACAGCATGATTCCACCTTTTTTTTTTTTTTTTTTTTTTTAAACTGTTGCCTGTTAGCTGCACTCAAGTCTGGGTCTGCTTCAGTAAAGTAAGGGACCTGATTGGCTGCAGCAGCCAGGGAGTATGTTCTAGTTTCCTGACTGGCTGCTGCCAGCCATGGAAGTAAGTTGTATTTTTTTTTACTTTATTTTATTTTACTTTTGTTTACTGGGATAGACCGAATGGGTGAGAACTCATTTTCATTGGAGGCCCAGAGAGAAAAGCTCTGGAGTCACAAAATATGTATAAACAATGCAACATACACATGCAATAAATGAACATATTGTATAGGGCTATATATCCTTAAATTAGTGTACAGAGTTGAAGTAAATAAACAACTGCAATATGGATTCATGATTTCACTGTTTGTTGGATAACTAGAGAAGTTGTGAATATAGGGAGGTTATCAGAAGAGTAGAGAGTGGAAGGAGAGGAGAAAATGTAAAAGAGGGCAGAGGACGGAGGGTGAAAATCATTCAGGAGAAAGAAAAATGGATGAATTTTAGGTAAATAGGTGAGGGGGATAGATGGATATAGTATAAACTAGATGCAAGTGTAGTGAATTTTGAAGGATAGAGATGAAGAAAATGGGGGAGGTTAGGAGGTACAATGGAAAGTAATTTTGTTAGAAATACATATGATGGAAAAGGAATGGGAGAGGAGCAGGTAGATTAGTGGATAGTGGAAAGGCTTCATCCCAGTTGATTGAGACACAGAATGTATTTTTACATTCTCAGAAAACCACTGATCAGCTCACTCAGTGCATGCGCACAGACTGCTAGCCCACATAGACCACACCAGCCAAATCCCCAAATGATCACAGTCTCCCTCATACACTTGCATATGTAGATACATACGCACACTGGGAGCACCTAAAGACGTATATCACAAGCAGCCACAGCACAGCCCATAACCACTTTCCTCAAAGCATACATGCATGCAGCCAGATACTCTGGACTCCACTCACCAGACCTAAGCACGCGCACAGATGCCTGCATGTACATATCAGTCACAAACACAGTAAACAACACTTGATGTCCTACCATTTCTAATAAGACAGGCATGTACACACAGACACACACACACACACACACACACACACACACACACACACACACACACACACACACACACACACACACACACACACACACACACACACACACACACACACACACTCTGAACTTTCACCACAGTTGCAGCATGGTTTCGACTCCTACATCAGAAACACTGCAGGCACTGCTTGATACTTTGCCTCTTGACTGCATACACACCCTCTTGGGACCTAAACACTGCTGGATACCACACCTGCTGACCACCCAGCAGACCCACCCTTAGTGAAAACAATCCTCTTTACCCTTACACACTTATTCAAACTCCCTGACAAGCAGACAGAGAGAGTAATGTGTTGTGCTCTCACATGCAAAAACCTGAAACATGTCTTACATAGCAAAGAAACTGTTTTGATCAATTGGGGATTTGGCTGAACAGTTTAACTTGCCTACAAGCATATCCATGCTCATTGATGCAGTGTTGACAAACATGAATACTTTATTGTGCATTTGTTCAACAAGCCAGGAGTTGACTTGAAGTGAATGTGAGGAGGACAGCAGCCTGCTTGTGGAATTAATCTGGTTTTGAGTATCTTTAAACATTCTGGCTTCATCTTGTGGGAGTCTCTGTTCAATCTCACTGTTGTTTTGTCCTGGTCTGGTGTGTCTCTGTCCTGTGTGATAAGAGTCTGTGTGTCTGTTCAGTCTTGGTATAATGCTGTCTTTATCTTGTGTGTGTGTGTGTGTGTGTGTGTTTTTCCTGTAAGTGAGTTTTAATGTTCAGTAGTGCAGTCTTCATGTGTGGATGGGCATGTATTATGTGCAAGAGTCTGTGTAGCTGTCTATCTAGTATGTCTCTGTACTGTGTGAGGGAGTCTCTTTGGATGTTTGTTCAGTCTTGCTATAATGCTGTCTTTATCTTGTGTGATTGTCTGTCCTTTATGCGAGAGTCTTTGTGGGTGCTGATGTTCAGTCTTGCTGGCTGTAGTGCTGTCTTCATCATGTGTGGTTGTCTGTGTCCTGTGTGTGGGACTCTGTAGCTGTCTGCGTGGGTGTCAGTATTCAGTCTTGCTGTAGTGCTGTGTTTGTCTTGTGTGTCTATGTCCTGTGTGTGGGAGTCAGTGTGGGTGTGTCTGTGTACTTCTGTGGGACTGGCTACCTTGATGTGGTACAGAGAGTTGATGTAGCGTAACAACATTGTTACTAAATTCCACTCAGTGTGTGTGTGTACTTCTGTGAGTGACTACTTTGCTGTGCTACAGCAGCTTGTCATAATGTAACATTGGTAGTAAATGCCAGTCAGTGTGTATACCCTGGCACTTCCAAGTCAGTTTTTTTTTTAATAGTCTGAATGTAGTAACATTATACAGTGATGGTTAAATGGTGTTGGATGAGCTTGACAGGGAATGGGGCATGACAGCAATGTGGTCACACTTTATATTCTCCTGGGTGCGGCCCCCAAATTGACACTTGCCGGGGGATCCCCAAAATGCTATCACTGCCCTGGTTTTATTGCTGCTTTTTCTTGGAGTCCTTCGTCGCCCTCCTTTATGTAGTAGTTATACCTTGGTGTTAAATTGAGAGGGGGCAGTCGTGATCTGAGAGATCCTCTAAGGAACAGGGGTTGTTTGGTAGGGGAGGTGGAGCCCAGGGAGTTGAAGTCTTGTGGATTTGGCTTGCATCAGATCTGCTAACTCACAGATTGAACCAGATGGAGACAGACAACACAGATCTGTTGTTATGGTAAGTACATAACTTTCATTTGCTTTCTTTGTATCTTTTTCTGGTGTTAAATTGGAATGAAAATTAAAGGACAAATAACCACAATCGTATTTCAGGTCACTGCTGTCATATGCATGTACAGCACTCCTCTTCACTCTTACCTGCAGAAGACAGCCGCCTTCTGTGCACCCCTGTGATGTCAGACTTGGATAAAACTGGGGGAAAAAAAACAAATAGAACGTATTTGCTGTCAAATATATACACAACAGAATGCTTCTTTACCCATCTCCAAAAGTTAGCCACCTGAATATGCATCTGATGTTTGACTGTGAGGAAAATTAAAAAAAAAAAATAATTACAGTAATGTTTCCAACTTTGTTTTAGAGAGTGCACTGCTACTGTACAAACTTTGAGACCCTCTGTGCACCCCTCTGAAGTTTGTGAGGAAAGGAAAATAAATAATTAATATACTGTCTCCAGCCCAACACAGGATAGTTACCTCTGAAGTTTTGGAGGACAGTTAAAGTAGTAGTGATATCATCCCCAGCTCTCCACACAAACTGCTGCAGCCTTGTATATGCCTCTGATCATGGCTAATTTTAGACTAGGTGGGATTCAGGACAGAGGCCACTACTATGTCCATGTCAAAGTCTACTTAGACAGCCACAGTGCATGGAGGCCACCAGCCCCCAGAAGCTCTGAAGGTCTGCATATTCTGTGATTTATTTTATCCCTTTCAGAAATGAGTATAAACTGACAAGTGACAAGAGGATTAGTTACTTTTATTCATACAACCCCCAACAAGCAGTTATAGCTACATTGTTGTCCAATTCATATGTCTGATTTGATAAAAGAGGATAATCAGCTTGCAGTTGGAATATATTTCACATTTGTTTCAATAAACAGTTGTCACATATTAAAATATTCCAAGTTGCTTCACATAAATTACACTAGTTCTACAAAGCCAGTATAATAAACAAACAGCAGGGAGCAAGTCATTTTCCTCCCCAGGCAGCTCCAACCATTGTACCTACTCTGTCTGTGAATATCAAGTGTCAACTCAAGTGGATCATGTTACTTACCACAAATGACACACTACTCCTGCAAAGTTAAATAGTAGCAATTGATTAAAACTGAGCAAATGACAAGAATGTTAAGGTACTTTCATCTAGCCAAATACAACCCCATAGCTCTCAACCTCTTACCTCCAGAATCAGGAACAAATCCAAAAATAATCAGGGACATTTTTTAAATATTAGCACTATTAATATGAGTTGAAAAAATAAAAGATTGTGAAAAACATGCATTTTCTGAAGTCAACGAAGTCTATAACTCTAGTTTTTCCCATTATTTATTAAGTGTAATCCACCATTTTTTCTCCCAAAATTAACAGTTTTACTAGGGATTGGGGGGGGGGGGGGTTGAGAAAAATATTGAGCCAAAATCAGGAACAGTTGAGAGATCAGCATAATCCACACTCAACCGTGTGCAACCTTGAGGTATGATGGCCATGTAAAAAGTTTCAAGTTTGCCAGCCCAGTCCACACAGATAAGTTGCTACACATTACAGTATTACACAATGTTCTGCACAAATCACAAGGCCATAATATATGTGGTTGATCACTGCCAGCATCATGAAAAAATAATAATTCCTACCTCACTGCTTCTGTGTTGCATCATTCCTCTCAGCTGTCCATAATTCAGCACACTCCTGACTCCCTGAACATCCAAGCAGTAAAGCCACACTTCAGAAAGTTATAGCTTATTTTATTTTTCATTTTTTTAAGACTGTAATGTACCTTTAATTAAAAAAAAAATAGCATATCGATGCTAAGTAACACTCATTCCAGTCATTGCAGTGGTTTCACCGCCTACCATTTGAATGTTGAGAATTCACAGAAACCATTCAATGCAAGTCTAATATGATGATGTTTCATTGAACTGGATGATGGTCAAGTCAAACAGAGCATCTCTCTCCTAGGTTCATAGGTTCATAGGTTCATACTACGCTATCTGCCCTAGGGCATTTATAAGCCTAGCCAGAGTGTGTTTGGCTTTCTCCTGGGATATGCATTACTCTGCGGAGTAGGCGTGTTTTGTTAAGGCAGGGTATCATAGTTTATTTATTTAGTTTTAGAGCAAGGAAATTAAATAAATCAGAAAGGGCACACTTCCAAGCATGGCACCCTAGGCAGTTGCCTAGTTGGCCTAGCCATAAGTCTATCCCTGGGGGAAGGTATAGTTCCTCTTGCAGTGATGTATGTCCCCCACCCAGGAGAGAGATGAGAGCCTGTAATATATATGACTTCATTTCTGGGGTACTAGTAAGAGCACTAACCACATGCTTAACTGTCTGAATGGTGGCCCCTTCAGAAGGATCTTGCCATTATACAAAGAACACCCAGCATGGTAGAATGAATGGGTGTAGGTACATTTTAGGGCAGGCTTGATGGTCAGCAGGCACAATGACAAAAATATATAAAACAATATTTCAGCTCTATGACTCATGTACATGTAAAAGTGTTTCATTAGTGCATGAAGAGTATATGTTCTTCATCTGTTGATTAATGTCCACTACAGTTCTTACATCTGGCTGATTGTTTTATATCCAGATCTGTTAGTTCACTTAAATTGGCTGTCTGCAGAAACATGAAAATTTCACACCTTAAGAATGGGTCCATAAGAGTTCTTGAGTGGATGGTAGATAACTAAAACTAAGCCTATTGAGAGAATGATATACAAGCAGTCATTTAATCAGATATTTATTAATAGTTTATTGGATTGTCGACAAGGCTTTTATGCATACCAAGTCATTGATTCTTTTCTCATGAGTGTCACCGAATGCTTTAGGACACAGCTTGGCATAAGTACTACTGCTTTGGTACTTTTTTCATAATAATGTGTCTAAAATTGTTTATAATTTTTGATCACTTCCTTCTGGTTCACAGACTTTTGTATTCTGGTGTTAATTCTAATAATTTTAGATATTGACCGTGATTCAGAAAAAAAATACCACAATATATTAGTCAAAACTGCCTGAAGAGCAGCGTAGCACTGGCTAGGCCCAGTTCAAAAAACACAAGTAGCAACAGCAGGCAAAATTTATTGCCTGGCATCGCATGTTAATGACTGTATATTGATATGAAAATGGTCAGTATTATGTAGTAAGATGCACTGGGTATGCAAATGATGATAAACAATATGGAGGAGTGATTCAGAAATGTACAAAAAGTTGGTGATCAGTCAGCAGCCAACGATGATTTCTCTGTTACTATGATTCTGTGTATAGCAGCCATTATAACTGAGCAGTACATTTGAGAGACTACTCTTGCAGCCAATATCTGCAGTGGAGCATACCATCACCTTCCATGTCTCAGAAGGATCTGACTATGCTTAATGTACCCTCACTTCTCTAACAGGGACATAGTAGACCCCTGTCATGTGGACATAGACACCAAACAGCAGCTGGTAGTCTTGGGCTGTTCTCACATGGAATCTCATGAAATGAGTAGAATCCCAGTTCCTGTAGACACTAAGATGTTTGTAGTTTTGACAGTTCTCTCTACACGGACCTTTCAGCAAGTATCAGGGGACACAGTGGGTGTATCACAAGCATCTGCCCCACAAATAACTATTCCAGTTTCTTTATGGTATGCTACATCATGTGGAGGAGCATATGTGGTACCCAAGGACAACAAAGGAGAGAAACAACACTATGCAATCATTCTGTGAAATAGCTAATTTCCCTGATATTTTAGGGGCCATTGCACCTGCATCACTGTCAAGGCCCCACCTGATCTGCATGTACAGTGGTATATCAACTGTAAGGTTTCAACTCTATCATTTGCCAGGTGGTTTGCAATGCACAGGGTGTCATGTACAGTGTGTCTGAGCAACATTGGGGTCATTCCCACAATTCCAGCATCTGGCACGCATCCAACATTGTACCAGTGATTTTTGCAGGGTGACTTTCCAGAGGGACTTCTTTTTGGCAAGGCCTGATATTCCCTGAAGTCATAGCGTATGGTACTGATTTATAACCTACAGAGCACAGCTAAGTTGCAATGCAACATTGCACTATTCCAGACCTGAAACTTCATCAAGCATGTGTTCAGAGTGACAAAGGCCAATTCCACTGTCTGTATTCCTCTAGTGGTGAATAGTCTAGTCTATTCTCCAAAGACTTGCAGTAGGATACTTGCTATCTGTGCAGGTCTGAACAATATGATTGCACCCACACAGCTAGGGCAGGAGACTGCCATTGGGAGACTGGTGCCAGTTATGGAGGATGTGCCAGATAAAGAGCTATCTGAGGAACCAGCTGCAAGGAAAGACCATGCCAGGTAGAGGCAACAATACACTCTGGCACTGGCAAAGATGTGTGTTGTTCACAATTATGGACCATATTAGATGCAACAAAGATTAAAACTGATGCACTAAGTATGAAAACCAGGCTGTGCTATACAGTGCATTGTCTAAGCATGCTGTTGTGGTGTTCACAATTATGGACCGGATTAGATGCAACAAAGATTAAAACTGATGCACTAAGTATGAAAACCAGGCTGTGCTCTACAGTGCATTGTCTAAGCATGCTATTATTCAGACATCACCTAGCCATGCAACAGCTGAGAAGGTAGGACACAGCAGTCATCATGTGGAGAAGTGAGGTGGGGCACATTGACAGGAATCATCAGTGGACAGAGTGGAAGCGAATGTATGATATGGCCAGGTGATTGAAGAGAGCTGGATATATTCTGCAGGAAGGGTGGGGTAGTGCTTTCTAAGAGGTGTAGGTGTTCAGCAGGACTCAGTGTTCAGATTCGGTGCCAGGAAGCACATTTCCTGCAGGTATAGTTGTACTGTCTGTATGTGTGTATGATTAACATTGTGGGACCTCAGGTGGGAAGAATGCAGTCCATGCATGTCTCTAGCCTTGGGTGTGTTCCTCATACCTCTCAACTGTTCCTGATTTTGAGTCAAGTTTTAGCTCTGTCCCTCTTAATCCCTCCTAAAATGGATGACTTTTGGAGGAAAGGTGGTGAATTACACTTAGTAAATAGTGACTTAAAAAGATGTAAAGTAATTCACCTTCTGTTATTCTGTCAACGTGTCAAATTAATAGCACTAATATTTTAAGTGTCCCTGATTTTCTCTGAATTTGTTCGTGATTCTGTTGACATTTGTCCCTGATTGGTTGAGAACTATGGTGTTCCCAATGAGGAATGGTACTGGCAACACCTGCTGACAAGGATGGCAGCAGATGGCAAAATAATGACTGCCTGCTGTGGCATGTGTCTGATTGCCTTGTACCACATCTGCACGGGCAACCATGCCATGCTTCGGCCACAACAAGGGAGGTAGGAAGGAGAAGGTGAATGTGACCTAGATGTTCTATGGGGTGTACCAGCAGTGAAGGCAGATGAACAGTTACATCAGCTCTGGTGTAAGGCATAAGGACCCAGGGTGACAGTGATGGCACCTAGGTGACTGTCCTGTGCACCAGTGCATTAAGCCATATGTAGATCAGTGTGTGTGTATGTACCTTTAAGAAGCTATCCAAGGGCTTTCATAAGTTTATAAATACTGAGCACTTGCGAGCCTGACTACCATTTTGTAGTAAGCTGTTGAGATGTAAGCATGTATGTATGTAAGGTCTGTCTGTTAACCAGTTCAGTTATATTTTATGATTGCCTCCACACTTGCCCATTGTGGGGATATATGACCTTTTCCCCACTGTAGTGCAAACCCAGAGTTGGTATATATAGTCAGGGGGTGTGGGGGTACAAATCCTTACCTTGGTGGAAATTCCGATGATATGTTGTGTACTTTGTTGTTTTGGGCAAGTGTTTATTTGCCCTGGGAAAATTTATGTGTGTTGGTATTTTAACTGTCATTGTTTTCATCTCGAGATACTGAAATTCGATATTTCGGTATTTTGAGATTTGAAAGTGGAACCACACACACACACACACACACACACACACACACACACACACACACACACACACACACACACACACACACATACATAGATCTGATGTCTGGTTTAATCTGCTTAAGCCTCTGGGTTGTTGGATTCAACTGCATCTGACCTCAGTGCTTTTTTGTGAAGCAGTGAATATGAAGCTCTTACTCCTCTGCCAGTAATTCCTTCCACTGCACCAAAGTACCTCAGGTCTTGTTTGCCAACTTATCACTCAGACACGTTTCCAAGGGCTGTTTTTTTTGAGTAGGATAAGTGATTTTTCCTTGAAAAAAATTTCTCTTTCCTTTCCTACCTTTTATATAAGTAGTTTATATTTTAGCAATAGTCCTTAGTTCAAATAATAAAAAATAAAAATAAAATAAAAATAGTTGATTGTCTTGGATATTAGCAGTTAGGTTGTTAGCTTCTAGTTTGTGTTAAGAAGTCTTTGCTGTGATTTTTCTGTGTGTGTTTACTGGTTTTGATGTGTATAGATATAGCTGTAAAAGATATTTTGAAAATACCATTTTAGGAATATAGTTTTTATAGAGTTAAAGTAAGTATTCAATTATCTGAACATATAATTATTGTTAATAGTTTAGAGTTGTTCCTCTAATATCTGAAAAAAGTTCAGGGGTTTAAGAAGTGCACAGCCTATGGATATAAAATTCCACCACAAGACCTGCACTCATTATACGTCTGTTGTTTGGGTGCTGCCCATTTGAATGCTAGCTGTAATATTTGTACCTTCTTTGGGATTAGAGCCATTCAGGACCACAAAAAATGATTATAAAGACTTGCTTCCCTTCAGACAGGGACTGCTTCTCAACCTTCCCCCTCTCCTTCTTTTAGACCAGCTTCAGTTTCCCTTTGGAAAAAGATGGACAAGTCAAAGAATAAGAAAAATCTAAAGGAAAAAGGGCAGAAAAGACTGGAAAAGGTCTCCAGATCCGACAGATTGTTCAGGTCTGAGACCCAAGAATCAGAGAAAGTTTATTTATTTATTTTACATTTGTTGACCGGCTAGTTTAGCTGGATATATGTCCATTTTCAGTAGAGGCCCGGGGAGATAAGCTCCAACATTCAAAATGAGATTACATTAAAAAAACGTGAATACATTAAAAAAAAACATGTGAAAAAACTTTACAGCAGTACATGAACATAGGCAAATAAAGATAACATTTTAACTGGTGACAAAGTTATAAAGTACAAATTTCAGAAAGTAGAACATTTAGATAAGAATATTATTACAAAATATTGCTTAAAGTGGTATTTATGGTGAATACTAGCATAATGTATAGTAATAGAGGATACAGGATAGTATGAAGAAACCTGGCAGATATGTTAGTATATCATGTGGTATAAGAAGTGGAAAGAATACATGTATATAGAAATAACTATATATGTATATATATATATATATATATATATATATATATATACATACATATACACATATACATATATATATATATATATATATATACATATACATACATATACATACACATACACACACACACACACACACACACACACACACATATAAATCCCCATATGTAGATAGTGAGAAGGAGATATAGAATCAGTGGATGTAAATATGAGGTAGATACAGTGGTCTAAAAGATGTAGAATGTAGTCAGGTGTCAGGGCTTAAGTTAGTCAGGATTAGTACAGGGGCACAGCCATTGTGATTTAAGGTAGAGTTTAAGTTTCTTTTTAAAGAGAGATTTTGAGGGAATAGAAGAAAGTTCATAGGGGAGGAGGTTCCAGTGTTTTCCAACAGTGTTAGAAAAGAGGGAGTCTCCAGCTTTGTTGTTTGCTTTATCAATATTTACAAGAAGTTTGTGTGCTGATCTTAGGGAGTTTAGGTTGTGGTAGGGGTGAATAAGAGTAGATAGTATAGGTGTTTTGTTAGGTTGATATAGAAGTTGATGGGTTATGCTTAGTTGATTAATTTTTAGTTGTTGCTGAAATTCTAGCCAACCTAGTTGTTTTAGATTAGTACAGTGGTGGGTTCTAAAAGGGTTGCATCCATGAGTAACTCAGATCCATTCTTCCTCACCTTACTCAGGATTTTTTTTTGGATCTGGGAAGGCCTAGACGCCATTCTCCAATCCTACAGGAATGATGATACTCCAAACCTCCGTTGGCGACATCGTCGTTGAGGTCTATCCAGTCTTTCAGAAGCCTCATCAAAATGAACATTGACTGGATGATGCAGAGATTTTTGAAGACGCAAATTCAACTAGGGGTTCTCCTGCCACTGTCCCCTTTGCACACTCTGGTTACAGTGCAAATGACCCCTCCACTGATATCTTTGGTACCGGGCCACTCCTTGGATCTGGTTCCCTGGGGTCTGACACCCCCCCCCTCCCATGCACCTCTGTCAGAGACTACAAGTTCTGGCAATTTCAACTTTGTCAGCTTCCCTTACATTCTTAACTCTGAGTCTTTCATATTGGGATGAGTCTCGGAGCTGAAGCATTGGCTCCGTGACCCCACTGGTGGAGTCTGTTCTGAAGTTATCAGAGCCACCTCTACCTCTCAGGGCTTTGGCTGTAGATAGCTCAAGTGTGAGGTCAGCCTTTGAGCCAGTGTCGGTTGGGGCTGGAGTTGTTCCTTTTGTTTTAGATAGGAAGGACATTCCCACAGATCTGCTTTCAGCCTCAGCTTTCAAGGCATTTGAGAGGGTTTTAGCTGGGCCAAGAAGTCAGGTGCCACCTTTGAGCTCAGACTTCTGCCAACCTCTTTTGGATCCTGCAGCTTATTCCGCTCATTCAGATCGACGGAGGCATTCAATTCCATTAAGCCTGGAGTATACTTTGTATTTAAGTTCCCAGTCTGATTTGGACCTATCTCCTGAGTTTCCCCTAAGACAAGGTCCTCGGAAACAGACTTGTAAATGGAAACATCTAAATTCCTCTCCAGAGTCTGTCACAGAAGACACAGAGCTGGATAAAGGCAAAGGCTCCCAAATGTCCCCTCTAGAAGACGTCACCTTTGGTGATATCCTGGAACTGACAAAGTGACAATGGATTTGGTCCACTGAAGCCCCGTCAAATGATGAATCTGTGTTTCTCAAGGCCTTTCGTAATGATACATCTGCCTCCTGGGTGATAAAAAACCCTGATTCCATTATAGACCTAGTGGCTTAGCGGGCCTGGAATATCTTGATGTAGTAGAACCAATCCTCAAAAAAGTCAGATAGGATTTTGGTAACCCAGAAAGATAGAAAAAATTGGAGCAAGGGTCCACCAATAGATGCTATGGTATTAGCAGCAACTACTAAGAAGGAACTGTCTGAGAAGAATCGTTTATTCTCTCCCCCTTCTGACAATGTGAGGTATTGCCCAGCTATGCCAGGAGAAGTAGGGTAGTAGATGTGTAACATATGCCAGCACAGCTAACTGGAATTTAGTAAAGAATTATATGCCTTTCGATGCTGATCTGGACGGATGATGAGAAGTTCATTCAGGCCCAGATGCAGATGGGAGCTTGTGCTCCCCCCTCCGGGAACAGCACCCACAAGGTTAATTGCTCCTCTTCTCGACCCGGCTTCTCGACCCGAACCCGCTGACAGAGAGCAGCAGGACCGAGGGTGGGCCCGCCACGTACTGGTCGCCGGATCGACCACATGCTCGGGTCAGGCGGGATAAGATTACGGGACTGGGATCCGGGGCCGGATCCGGATCATCGCCTGCGCGCCCGGCCGTCGCGCCCGGCGCCTGTCCATGCGCCCGGCTCGATCCCCTCTTGGCCGGATCCACTCTTGCTCTTCCAGGATCGCCGGGGCGGGTGTGGGTCGCGGGATGACGATTGGTGGCCGGGCACGATGCTTGAGTGGAAGGGCTCTGTCTCTGGTCTCGGACCCCGCTTGCCCTCCGCCCGGCCCGCCCTCTGCACTGGGCCAGGCTGCACAGGCTCGCCCCATCCGTCCTTCCCATGGACGTTCTCAGCTGGGCCAAGTTGCTCCCCCCAGCTGCTGCCTCGCCTCCTCACTCCCTGGCCCAGGGGGGCTCCTCTCCGGACTTGGAGAGGAGGAGGCACAGTTCCTCCTCCTCTCTACTGAGACTGAGACTTGACGGACTGGGGGGAGGAAGCCCCCAGTCACACCCCGAGGATGTATACGCCGGAACATCATGGAAATAGCCCGTATAAGGGGGTGTCCCCCCTCACACCCAAAGTCTTCCTCGGACGACCCCGTGTGGAGAAGAGAGATTGGCAGGAGCCAATGCCAGGTGTCCTGATAGAGTCATGGGTGGACATACCACCAGACCCCGTGGAAGGAAACGGGGTTTGACGTGGCCATCTTTCCCAAAAAGCCCACAAGACGACTGGACGGCCGCGCTGACAGGACTGGTGGTGCCATGTGGATGTAGATCGGCGTGCGCAGGCTGGATGAACTGGCCACGAGAGTCCCTGGGTCCTGAACTGAACTCAGATGGACCGATGGGGGAAGATGATGGATGGACAATCTGGGAAAGCGGATGTTCAGTTTGAGGCCAGGGACCGGTAAAGCTGAACTATTTAACCCTTATTAGTTGTGTCTGCTTATTAAAGTGCGCTCCGGAGGAGGACAGGCTGAGACGGGCACTGCTAGGCCAATAGGGACAGGACTGGTCACTCAGCTACACTTCTGTCACGGCTACTCCTGCTAGCTACGAGGAGGCTGCTACTTGAGGCGGAGGGGTGGACTCCAGGCGTCGCGGCTGGCATGCACTCTAAATTTTCTGGCCCTTCAAGAGAGTGTTTTCCGAGCTATGATGGTTCTGCTCTGTTGCTTGGCAAGACCGCAAATTGGCGAGGCCAGGCGCCAGAAGAAGGGGAAGGCCGCTGCATGCTGCGTCGAACCCAGCTTTCTTCCTCCCAAGAGGCCCACGAGGGAGGGCGGTCCAAGGGTCAGGCCAAGATGTAGTCCGGAAACCTGAGCGTCCCAGCCCGAGTGCTTCGGGAGCCAGGAGGACCGTGTAGAGGAGGCAGTCGGGGGGGAGGGGCGCTTAGCCCAGGAGACTTTCCTCGAACCATCGGACACTGGCATCCCTGAGGTTGCTCTGAGATATACTCTGGAGGGCCTGCGGGGCGTTCCACTGCTCTAAAGCATGGGAGTCCATAACAGGGACGGCGCTCCCTATAGCGTCATGGGGTCATAGAAAAACCATTTCTTTCACCTTCCAGACCAGTTGGGGATAGGTCGCATTTCCATCCTTTCAGGGGGCAAAGTTGAAAATTCTCCCAGGCCAGTAGAGAAAAAAGCCTCTATCCTTTTGTCCCCCAGACAGAATCGATCAGGAGGGTTCTACTATTCTCCTTTTCCAGAGAAAAAATCGGGACAGGAGAGACCAAATTCTTTTCTCTCTCTTGAACCTGGCAGTCCCCAAGAAAAATTCGAGAGGTCACTCTACAATCTATTCTCCCAAAGAAGGAGAAGGCCACTGTCATGCTTGGTAGAGATCTCCCCTTGCTGGCTACCAAAATACCTCAAACAGGCGGTGCCAGATCTTTCTCCGGTACTGCCATCCTAATGGACAGGCGCTCCAGGAGGTTTCCTTCCGCTTCCACAGGAGGCATCTACAAGTTCGGGCAAGCTCCTTTCTCCACGCCACCACAGCCCCCAGCATGTTTACCAAGTACTGCTGATCCCTACCTGAGCCCACTCTTGGCTTCAGGGGGGCCAGGTCTTCCCTACCTCACCGACTGGCCTCTCTCTCCCAGGTTCGTCTGCAGCTCATTCGTGAGACTCCTTTCCTCCATCTTGGACTTCCTTCTGTCCATCCTGATAAATACAGGAGCTGAGCTAGGGCACTGAGGTTCCTCTTGATAAGGACTCGGTATTATTTAAATATCAAACTCATTTGTACAGATGCTTGTGTTGAAAATGGATTTGTAAAGTTGCTTGTGTTAAAAATGTATCAACAGTGGGTCCTGATTGTATTGTAAATGAATTATATATATATATATATATCTATGTATTGTAAATGAATTATAAATATATATATATATATATATATATATATATATATATATATATATGTTAACAGAGAACACTGGAAGAGAAGAGGTTAAGCTCAGCTTCAGCTAACTTTGGAAAATAGTAAGAAATGAAATTACCAGGCCTAGGCCATAAAGATAGTATCTCACAGTTTTGAATAAAGCTAGAGATGCATTTTCTGTAGGAAACATGGTTTGTTAGTCTCTGTAGGAGGAGTAGAAGTGTAATTGTTGTATGACTTCCAGAAGCTGCACCAGATCTGAGCAATGCTCTTGTCTGTGTATTATTGGCATGTAGGTGCTAAATCCCAGCAGTTTCTAGCAATGGGGAGGCGTTGGATGGGAACCAAAAGTCAGATGACCAGATGTATGTGATGCCATTTTTTACAGAAATAATGTTTTAATATTAGATGAGACAGAAGTCTCGGGGGAGTCTGTTCTTGTAATCTGACAAAGAAGGATCTCTCACCTACTTCATCTCTCCTTGATCGAGTAAGTGACCAGGGAGTAGTATTCTTTAGTTCAGTCAGGAAAATATAGTGAGATTAGTTAAGTATTATTTTTCAGCAACTGTGGGAACCTGTCTACCTGTGTCATTTTTAATATTTTCTGTGATGAAACTCTGGTGTTTACTGTAAATAGATATTTCTTATTTTCATGTTCTTTTATTATTAAATATATTTAAACTTTTCTTTGTGGCTGGTCTTTTAGAAAATATTTTAACCTTTGAGAGTACGTGTATATATTGGTGACACTGTGGCCACTCCTGAAGCCTAACTGTTTGGTCAACATTGCCATTTACATTAATATTAATTCCACTAAGTATAATTGGGTACCCTTGCAAGAGATTTAGGTAACTGGATTTGAAGTGTCTGGTGGCAGTGATAGCTACTTTATAGTCTGGGCAGAAGGGGGCACATAGGGTAAATCTGTGCCAGCCTTTCCCAGGTATGTGTGTGAGAGAAAAATCAAATCTCACACTGTGTGTGTGTGTGTGTGTGTGTGTGTGTGTGTGTGTGTGTGTGTGTGCGTCACCTACTTGGAGCAGGGATATGAAGCACTGGGGTGCTGGAGAACTTGGCTTGGACACTCAGCTGAGGACTTGACCCTATAGCTGTATTAGTGGGGTGCCGTATTGGGGGCCTGGAGGTAGACTGATATGCTGACTGTGTTCCCACTGTGCTGTTAAGGGAAATTGTGGTTGATGCAAAGAGGTCTGCATCTGGAAATACTGATTATATCCATTTGTATTCCAAATGAACATCCCTCTCCAGTGTCAGTGGTGAGGATTCAGGCTCCTTGATTACTGGTCCAGAGTGGGGATGTCACGCCATTAAGAGGGAGTCAAGGGTATTGGACAGATTTGGAAAATAGATGTATGCTTCAGCAACTTTCATACTCTAAGTGCTTAACTGTCTTGATCACATGACATGATTCAGAGGGACCAAGGAGCTTACCAAATCCCTTCTGGGTAACCTACTAGTAGATTCTGAAAACAGTGGACTTCCAACTGCTTACCTTTCAGTCTGTGTTGAATGTGTTCATGTGTCTGCTTTCCAACACAGCTGATGGCACAGCTTGGGCACTTGGCACCGGCATAACCATGCATCGCCATGCTTAGATGCAAGTTTGCAGAAGGCTTTAAGACATCCTTCATCAATGTCCCTTTTGATGGTTCCACACTTTTTGGAGCCAAAGTCAAAGAAACACTTAGCAGGAATGAACAAGATGGTAAAACCTTGTCTGCTGCTGGGATCCACTTCTCCACCCTTCAGAGGACCTTTTCTAGGAACTAAAGGGGTGGTAATACGAGGTGGTCCAGAAATTCACTGGGTTATCACCAGGACATTCCTCAAGAAAGACCCTGCTTTTGGGACAGGGGGAGCTAACTAATGGAAGTTACCCCAGGGGCAGAGTCAGACTGCACAGTCAGGGGTTTTGCAGTCCCTTTACTGAGAAACACCATCAGTGCTCCTGAAAAGTTACCTGATTGCCACACTCTGGAGGCAGTCAGAAGGAGGGGGGTTGCTTATCCTTGCAACCACAAGCCTAGCAAAATATTGCAACTAATTCTTGGGTGCAAAGGATAATCACCAGAGGCTATTCCATTCCTTTTTCTTATCCTCCAAAGAAAGAGTAAGAGTCCCAATGTTCCATGCAGCCATTTGGAATCTACAACAACAAAGGTTTTGAAGTTGCTAGAAAAAGAGAGTTATCCAGAAGGTCCCCCACTGACCAGTTAGAATCTGGAGTCTATTCCTGGTTCTTTTTAGTTCAAAAGAAGACTCAGGCCAATCTTGGGCTAAGTCATCTCAATCAATTCATAAGAAGGACAAAATTCCAGATGGGCACGGTGCAGTGCATATTGTCTCTTCTGAGGAAGGATGATTGGGTGTGCTGTATAGATCCCCAAGACTCCTCCTATCATGTAAAACTAGAGATGTGACCCAGGAGATTTCTTTGTTTTTTTGTCTAGAAGCCAATGATTTTTTTATTTCATAACACTGCTTTCCATCTCATCACAGCCCCCAGGTGTTCACATAAATTATGGCAGCAGTAGCAGCTCATCTCTGATAGCAAGGAATACACGTCTTCCTGTACCAAGATGACTGGCTCCTCACTGCTACATCCAGAGAATCTTCTGGTCCAACATTGGGACCTCTTGCTCCATCTTGTACAGAAACTGGGGATTACAATCAATCAGTCCAAAAGTCATCTGTCCCCCACTGAGTATACAGAGCTTATTGGATGTCACCTCAACACACACCATCAAATTGCCAAGCTCCCAGACACAAGATACTTTCTCTTCATCTAGTGGCCATGCAAGTCATTCAGTATCTGTTTATTCAAGCAAGGTTAGCCATTTATTCTCTAGGCTGATGGTCTCTACATTTACATTAGTTCCCAAACGAGGTACCACATGAGGGTACTTCAGGTTTGCAAAGACTGTAGCAAATGGCAGCTAACCTGCCCATCAGTGACAGAATGACAAACCTTTTGTCCATCAAACCCCAGGACCATAGTAACCATGGACGTTTCCCTTCTGGAGTGGGAGGGGTGCATTTGAAGGAGAAGACAGTTCATGGGGTTTGGTCACCCTTAGAGGCCAACCTTTGCATTGTCTTGGAGTTGAGAGTAGTTCTCCTAGTATTGAAGGCATTCCAGGACTCTCTCCCCAAGGGTGTGATTTCCATTCAGACAGACAACATGACAGTTGTCTGGTATATCAACATACAGGGAGGAACTCACTCATACCCACTTTGCCAGGAAGCCATAAGAGTGTGGCAATATCTTCCCATCATTTTCTGATAACAATGCACATCCTTGGGGGGGGGGGTGTCAGATGTACTAACAGACAAGCTTGAGTAGGTCAGTTATTCTGCTTCATGAGTGGTCTCTTAATCAGTCAGTGGCTACACAGATTTTCAGCCTCTGTGGCCAAACTTGCTGTGATCTGTTTGTCTCATACCTAAAGAACAAGTGCAGCAGTTGCTTTACTTTGATCCTTCCACAGGGACAGACACTGAAGGATGCTGTAGTTCACAATTGGCATCAGGTTTCCTCTAGGCATTTCCTCCAGTACCCCTATTAGCAAAATTCATTCAGAAAACTAGAAGGTGCAAGATCAGAGGGATCCACATTGCCATATTTTGGCCACAGCAGGTTTGGTTCCTCTTCCTATGGCCTTATTTGCTACATCCTCCATGCGTGTTGGATATGAAACCAGACCTTGTGAGTCTCCCACCCAGATTGCCTCTACTGAATCTGAAAGCCCTGAATTTAACCGCATGATTCTTCCAATTCTAACAATAGCCAGAAATGCCGGGCTATCTTCTTCAGTTGTCCATATTATTTCTACCTCTCAGAAGCAGTCCACCAAAAAGATGTACAGGTGGTACCTCAAAATTCAACCATAACCCGTTGCAGAACGGCGGATGAATTGCAAAATAGTCAAATTATGAGACTCCATTTCCCATACAAATGTATGGAAAATGGTTTAATTCATTCCCGGCCCAGACAAAATTAAAAAATACACTAAAAAATGTAAAAAAGTGTAGCTCACCATGATTTGAAGTTTAGAACACCTCTTAATTGAGGAGAGGAAGGATAGATGAATAATGTAGGGCTACTGTATTTCTAAAACTATGGCTTACATGTCACATACAGATTTATTTGATGTTGAATCCATCCAAGAATGCAGGCTAACATGTTTCCTGTCCAGCTAAAATGCATGCTCATTACATCATTATGTGATAGCAGTTATGAAATGAATACTTCTTGTGTCTGATTATGATTAATGTTTTATTTAGTTCACTTTAATGTGATATAAATTATATCTTAAAACATCTTACAACAGTTTCCTATCCACACCCCCAAAAGAAATAACACACAATGCAGTGTATACTGGTGTGCCTATTTTTTTAATCCCTCTCCAGGACCTTGCTCAGTGGCTCCCCTACTTGGCTCATTCATTCTCCCAGTGGGGTAGAGCCACATATCCTGAACTGGGCAAGAGCCAACTGCCTCACTCATTTCTCTTCAGCGACCTATGTTTAGGTGCTGTGCCATGGGAACAATGTCTTATAGTATTTCAGCTGCTTCATCCACAATTTTGCCATGGGAAAAGGAAGGAACCAGTTTCCTTCAGGCTGCATGAAGGGCTTTCTGTGACACTCTATCCCAGGCACTTTTGATGAATGATATGGCATGAAGAATGTTGAACTCAATCTTCCAGAATTCCTTCACTGTTTTATCTGAAGAATAGGTCCTGTCAAAGAGCCTTGAGAAGAGTGTTTTTGTGTAGAGCTTCTTGAAGCAGGCATTGACTTGTTGATCCATAGGTTGAATGAGATAAGTTGTGTTGGGAGGCAGGAACTGAATCTTGATGAAATCAGTATATCTGAAGAATTTCCTCTAACTCTCATGGGCGGGCAGAGACGTTGTCCAGAAGCAGAAGAACTTTCATTGGCAAAGTGTTCTCTGTCAGTACTTCTTGACACTTGGAGCAAACTCTTCGAAAACCCAGTCCTTGAAAACTGACTGGTCTACCCAAGCTTTGGTGTTTGATTTCCACATTACAGGTAGTTTCGATTTTATAATCTTTTTTCCAAAGCATCTTGGGTTTTCTGAGTGATACGCCGGCAGAGGTTTCAGCTTGAAGTCTCCACTGGCATTTTCTGCCAGGAATGTGAGCCTATCTTTCATGGTCTTGTGACCTGGAATCCTGGCTTCTTCTTGGGTTATGTAAGTCCTACATGGCAATCCCTTCCAGAAAAGCCCTGTTTCATCGTAATTGAAAATTTGTTCTGGCAGATAGCCTTCTCTCTATCAGTTTTTCAAATTCATTGACAAATTTCGGTGTACTTTCTTTGTCAGCACTAGCTGCCTCTCCTTGTCTTAAAACACTGTGGATGCCACTTTTGTTTAAATCTGTGGAACCATCCCATATTTGCTTTAAATTCCTATGTTTGCTGTGATCTATTTCCTAGAGATTTTTTTGTAGGTCTTTAAAAATGAGCTTAGCTTTTTCACAGATCATGGTCTGAGTTATTGGATCTCCCTTCATCTGCCTCTCATGGATCCAAACAAGAAGCATCTTCTCCATATCTTCATGAATTGTTTTTCTCTGTTTGTCCAAAACCTTTGTTGCTCTTTTTGACACTTTAGCACCCATGATGCTGTCTCTGTTTATCCACAATGCTGAGACGGTAGACCTAGGCATGCCATACTGTTCTGCTATTTGTCATATTTTACCTTCTCTCTCAATTTTACGTATGATTTCTTTCTTCTTTTCAATGTTCAGCCACATATTTTTCCTGCCGATATCACTCTTCTTTGGCCCTTTCTTCACTTCTTCGCAACACTTAAAAGAAACAACTGTACTACATAAACAACTCCACTACAATAAACAACACAACAACAACAGGAAACAATGAACACATTTTCAGCTTCCTTTCTGGGTCAAATTGTAAGATGGCGGTCGAGTTACGAGGTGGTCAAATTGTAAGGTACCACATCAAATGAGAAGAATTCTGTTTGGGGCTCATCAAAGGGATTAGACTCTTTCCCTGCATGTCTTCAGTCGATTTTGAACTTTTTATCAGAGCTTTTTCAGAAAGGTTCCAGTTTCTTGACCGTCAAAGTACTAATTTGCAATCTCAAATTTTCATGTAAGGCAGAATGACACTTCCATATCCTCTCTTAAAATATCTAAAGTCTACCTTAAGGGCACCTTCTTAGACAGACCTCCTGTCATAGACCTAGTTCCTCCATGGGATATCCCTATTATGCTTCAGGCCTTGACCAAAAACCCTTTTGCACCAGCAACTTTAGTAGAGTTGACGTTTCTTTCCTGGAAAACTATTTTTCTTGTTGTTATTACCTCTAGTAGCTGACTTTCTGAGTTACTAAAAAAAAAAATCATCTTTTCTGCCAAAGTTGATATCTGAAGCAAATCTCAATCAGTTAGTTAATTTTCCAGTCTTTTTTCCAAGATTCTCAAACAAAGGGGAGTATATGCTATACATACTGGATGTTCATCGACAACTCAAATTCTGTTTGCATTGGACCAAGGATATCAGAAAGTCGGATCAACTATTCATATCCGTTTTCAAACCAAAGTTGTGTAAAAGTATATCAAAAGTCATACTTTCTAAATGCTATCAGATTGTATTTCCTTGTTTATAGTAAACAGGGCTTGCCTTTACAGGCAAAATCAAAGGCTCATTCTACAAGAGCAGTGGCTACTTCTGTAGTCTTCATGAAGAGAGTTCTCATTGATGACTTTTGTGCAGCAGCAACATGGTCCACTGTCCATACCTTTGTATCCCATTATAAATTAAATGCACAGTCCAGATCATATTCTTTTGGTCTACCATTTTCAATAATGTCCTTTCTTGATGCCACCCTGGTGCACCTCAGCTCTGTCCCAAAGGATGAATTGGATGAAAATATGGATATGGACTTTCCCACTGTGTATGTTATAAGGTTGGCGGATATGGGCATCCTGAGGCAGTGTAGTAATTACCTCATGTTTACTGACAACCAGTTAATTCACAAACAGACTTGCATGATATGTGAAAGATGTATTTACACAATATCACTGGAAGCAAAGCTTTCACATAAAAGCACTCCTGATGTCAGTAAGGTTGTCAGTAGTGCACATCACACTCAAGTCAATGCAGACTCATAGACCCACATATGCTTAGACAGTTAAATGTAGCCTTCCTAAACCCCAAAGCTGGCCTAAATGACGTACATGTAACAAATACCATCAGCAGCTCTGAATGAAGTCTTTTAAGACAATGCCAAATCAGCACATGCAGCCACATGTCATGGAGCCACTACTTCTAAGCCCATAAGACAAGCCACCACACAATCCAACATTCTAGTCATTAAAGACTCCATTGTGAGACACAGCGATGTCCCTCTCAATAGGCTGAGTAAGGAGCAAGTCAGGATTAGCTGCTTATCAAGGGCCATGATCTAATACATTGCACAAGCGCACAGGTCTTTTAGACTACAAGTACCAGTGTGACTCAGGAATAGTCCATGTGGGTGTAAATGACCTGAGACATACCTCCCTAAACTGTATGAAGAGAGATATCATGGAGCTCTCAGAATGCGTCTCAGGCTGGTATGAGCCCAGCATTGAGCAGCAATTTAACTTCTCCAACTATGAGCAAAAGATGACTGACTAAAATAATCAACTTAATTTCTGGTACCATTCTAAGGGGGTGCAGCATTTGTCAGTATGGAAGGAGATGGTCAACAGACACACTTCTTTGCCAGGGATGATCTGCACCTTTCCCGTGTAGACTTTTGAATATTAGCTAAAAGACTCTCCTTCCCTGTAGTGCCTTTGTTAGGCTGTGCCAAACTTGAAGTACTTCTGACATAGCAAATTAAAACCAAGAAAATCTAAAGATGTTACTGCTTAATGCTGGGAGTCTAAACAAAAAACTTCATCCTTAGAAGCCGTCTTCACCCTAGAGAATGCTGACCTTTGTGCAGTCATTGAGATATGGTTTAAATTTGCAGAAAACACACCGACAGTGCAAGGTTATAATGCCTTCCACACATTTATAACAACTATTACACAGACAGAGACTAAAGGTGGAGGTGTGTCAATTTACATAAAAAAAAATATGCCTCAAGGCTGGTCAAGCAAGACAATGCACTTGAGCTTCTCCATGTTCAGATCGCCATAGGCAAAATCCAACACCATTTCCTTGCAATCAGGAAACCCATACTATGTTTAGAAACTTACTGCAAACACTCGTCTTCCAACCCAGTATCATATTCTTTGGCTACTTTAATTACCCCACTGTTAACATGGAATCATATATGACACTTAGAGGTACAGGCACAAAGATTCCTGGATTTTGTAAGCACAAACTCTCTTGACCAGATTGTTAGTACTCCAACTAGGGGTGCAGCCATACTGGATCTTGTCTTCAGTAATATGGGAGAGTGCTGCTGCACACCCCCAGTGAAGTATCTTCTTTGGTAAGGTAAGACCACAGAATGGTCTCCTTTGAAGTAAAAATAAACCTGGAACCCCAGATAACCCTCGATTATTCAGGAACTACTCAAAGGTTAACTTCCTACTATTAAATGATAACCTGGCAAATTTTCAAGGCCCTTTAAACCTTGAGAACACTGCTGCCTATGTGAAATTGTTCACAGAAACCCTATACAAGCATGTTAATAGCGGCGTACAGGCAGCTATACTGACCAGGAAGAAGTAGACAACTAACTCAAAAAAAAAAACACCCTGGTGGAATCATCATCAGTAAGCTATATAGCAAAATGAAGAAAATCATGGTTAAAATTAGAAGGTGCAACACTCAGCAGGATAAAGGCACTCTCATCAAACTAAACAAATAACTAAGAGGACAAATAAAGTCTACCAATGCCAAATTTGAGGTAAATTTGGCTTCCCAGGTCAAGGACAACCACAAGGCATTCTTTAGCTATGACCGCCTCCTCAAAGGCAATGCACAGTTATGTGCCGAGCTCATTGTTAATGGAGCCACCTGTACTAAGCCAAAAGATAAAGCAAACCTACTGGCCAACAATTTCAGTTCCAGTTTTACTCCTCTGTCCTCCTCAACCTTCTCTCAGGAAATACCATCAGTTATAACTCCCCCTGGTATCACTAGAAAACAAGTCCTTAATGCTGTCTCGTAGGCTAAAAACATTGCATCAGTGGGCCCAGACATTATCCCAGGATACCTTCTAAATAGCATGAAACATGTTGTGACAGGCCCTCCAAGATTGTTATTTAACTGTAGCCTTCAAACAGGCTTTGTGCCTTATGAATGGAGAATAGCAACAGTCATCCCACTGCACAAACGTGGGCCATCTCCATACCCTGGAAACAACAGACCCATAAGTCTCACTAGTCTCATATGCAAAGCCATGGAAAGAATTGTCATGGAGATGATCGATAGTGACATAGAAAACTTCCAGGCACTAGACCCAACCTAGAATGGTTTTGTCATGGCAGGTCATGCCTACTCAACATAGTGGACTTCTTTGAGAAGGTCACGAAAACAATAGATGAGTGTAAAATTGTTAACACTGCCTACCTTGACCTGGCCAAAGTATTTGACACATTACCTCACTTGGGCATTGTTGCCAAAGTCAAGAGGTTGGGTACAAACCATTATGCCACCAAGTGGATAGCCATCTGACTCACAGACAGGACCCAGGAAGTTAGAATTGAGGAGTCTACTGCTACAAAGAGGCCAGTCTCAAGTGGAGTCCCTCAGGAATTTGTCCTGGGACCACTGTTTTTTGGCATTTGCTACTTTGAAGTCAAAACCAAGGTCACTGGTTTCTGGCTGACTAAATATGGAGATAATTGCAAATTAGGAATGGTCATTGAATTTTCCACTGACACAAGTGTTCTCTAAGAAGTGTTGACACAGACAAACAACTGGTTTCAGAGCCATGGACTAAAACTAAATGCCAAGAAAGGCATACTAGTATCCTTCAGGAAGTCATCCACCCTTGGTAACTGTCATATTGACAACACACCCCTAAGAATTGACCCAGTAGTCAGGAACTTGGGGACACGCACAGTAATCTAGTCATTGACCATCACATGTCTACAGTAGGGAGGAAGTCATTTTATGTTATGTAACTTGTAAACAAAGGTATGGTATCTAGGTCCAAGGAGGTCATTGTTTCTCTGTATTTGACATTCATCAGACCTATCATTGAGTACATTGCCCCCTTTGGTATGTACCTAACCAGGCATATCCAACCAATGGAACATCCACAGAGGTTCCTCACTAAAGGAATGCAGGGCTTAAGTAACATGTTTTATGCAGACCGCCTCAAGGTCCTATCTCTGTATTCTGACAACTACAGGCTTTTGTGGGGAGATCTATGCCTGGCTTACAAGGCATTGTCTGACCCCACTCTGATGGACCTCCTCCATATCTGCAAAATAAACAGCACCAGAATTACCCATTCTAAAGACTTAAACCTTGCCTGTGAGATAAGTAGGACCCACTGGAGAGACGGGTATGTATTCCAGGGACTACTCCTTCTCTAGAAGCAGAGTTTCTCCCTAACTCAATTCAAGTGTAATTTGGACAATTTTTTATTTTATTTTACATTTATTGACCGGGATAGTCCAACTGGATATATGTCCATTTTCAGCAGAGGCCCGGGGAGAAAAGCTCCACATACCAAAAAAAGAGAAAGTACATACATCACTGAGTGATAAACTCAGGCAGACATGTTTAGAAAAATATAGACAAAGAATACAGGCACATATCAATATACACAATGTGCAGACTTGCATCTGATTAGCAGAGATGTATCAGAAAATATGAACATAGAATACAGTCACATTTCATAATTCACAATGCTTAGACATTCAAATGCTGTGAGGCATAACAGCAGGTTGGGTAGCAAGACATGTATTAGTGAAGTTGTTAGTCAGGTTTAGAACAAGAGCACAGCCAATGAGATGCGAGGTATTTTTGAGTTCTCTTTTAAACAGGGGTAGTGAGGTTTCCTTGGTAACGGTAGTAGGGAGTAGATTCCAGATTTTACTGGTTGAGTTGGCAAATGTAGCATCACCTGCAGAGTTGTTGGATTTTTGGGTCAGTATCAGTAGTATATCAGCTGAGCGTAATGGCCTGGGGGCACTATGAGGAATGAGAATATTTTTGAGGGCAGGGGTGTTCTCAGGTTGGAGTATTTTATGCGCTACTATAATCTGGATGAACTGTAGAAGGGTAGGATACTCTAGCCATCCCAGTGCTTTGAGGTTGTGGCAATGGTGGGGCCTGAAAGCCATGCCTGTAGCGAATCTGGCTATATGATTGCAACATTCTGATAATTTGTTGAGATCGGTTTTGGATAGGTTGGTGAGTACAGGGGAGGCATGCATAAGGGTAGAGAGGAGGTGTGATCTTGCAATAGCTATCCTAGCTAGGGGGATGAGGAAACGTTTGGCTCTGTACACTGAGCCAAGTTTTTTGTTGACTGACTTAATAGTGTGATTTATATGTTTATCAAATAGAATGTTGTCTGTTATTACACCTAGAAGCTTTGTATGGTCATCAGGGGAGATAATGGTGTCACTGCTAGATTTGATGTTGAAGGAAGGAGGAGAAATTCTATGATTAGGGGAGAAAAGTAGTAGCTTGGTTTTGTTAGGATTTAGATAGCTGATATCCATAAACATTAGGGTGTCTACAAAATATCCCAACTAACAAGCTAAAACAGAGTAAAAAGGTCACGCAGATAAACAACTGGTTAAAACACACAAAAAGAAAAATCTAGCAAAGCTAGACTTCTGTGTGATACCTTAAACCTCTAGCATCAAAGGCCTTATGGGATATATGCAAATCACCCTTTAAGGATATCAGGTGTTTCAGCTAAATGGCAATTCTGAATGTCCACGACTTTTTCTTTTACTTCTTTTTATGGATATCAGCTGGGTATGACAACCCTGTGATGTTAAGTTGTCAATCTCGCCTTCATTCTTGCTGGATGGGTTCGGAGCCGATCCTCTGCTCCGACTCGGCACTTGCTTTAGCTTAGGAACTCCTTTTACCAGCTCGAGTCAACCCTATATCCCATGATGCAAGGCGGAACTACCTCAGATCTCGTTTGCCGCTTAGTGAAAGAGGTCTCCTTTACCAGCAGAGGTAAGTGAATTTCTTGTAAAAGAAAGAGAAGCTTAGTTAGTATTTTTATTTCCCCTTTTTTAGTCATAGTGTAGTCTGTAGTGATTACAGCCCACCCTATTCCCTTATTTTTCAAACTTTTATAACTTCTTTTTAAACCTTAGTGTAAAAGTTTTAGTTAGGCCTTAAACCCCAGTTGTTAATCCCTTCCTGTGTGTTGTGTGTAGGCATTAATTTGTGTGTTTGTTGGGGTTTGTCTGTGTTTCTTCCACCTAGGATATGTCTAGGGAAGGCAAGGTCTCAGGCTTCAAGAAGTGTGACTCGTGCTGTCAGAAAATGTCTCTGACAGACGGTCACACTTCTTGTGTTTATTGCCTGGGGCCTTTGCACCTGCAGGACTCCTGTGCTTTGTGTCACTCCTTTAGCCAGAGAGTCCTGCAGGAAAGGAGGAACAAACTTATCCTCCGTGGCTTACTTAAGCCAGAAGGTTCTCCCTCGAAGGCAGGGTCTGGGAAACCTTCTAAGCCACCGAAGGCTCAGGCTTCAGTATCTAAGCCTCCTCCGGTGGCTCCGGCTCCGTCGGAGCCGAGATCGGCTCCGGCTGGAACCGATGTATCTGCCTCAAAGGTAGTGGGTTCGGTGCCGGCTGGCTCCAATACCTTATCTACTGTAGCCTTGTCGGCTCCGGCTGGAGCCGACACTTTATCCAGCATCGGAGCCGAGAAACCTTCGGCTCCATCTGGAGTTCAGGGGACTTCGGCTCCGATGGCTCCGTCCCGGAAGAGATCTCGGTCCCCTTCATTACTGAGTATCCACTCGGCTCCGGGGTCTCCTCTTTTGTCGGAGCGGAGCCATCGGAGCCGATCTTCGAGATCTTCCAGGCTGTCTGACCACGACTTGGAGAGGGTGGTAAGCAGGCTGTTGAAGTCTCAGGCACTGGCCCAAATGCTCCATAGCCCGTCTCACCAGACTTCGGCTATAGCCTCACCCCTTGAACTTCCTCCTCCGACTCCACATCGCAGTTCGGAGCCGGAGCTTCTCGGGACAGCGACTGTTTCGGTGCCGGAGCCTATACATCCTTCGGCTCCGTCATCCTCGGCTCCGATCTCCTCCTTGAGACCTCCCTTGGAGGGATCCGGTCGTCGGGTTTCCCTTGTCGACTCCGAGGGGGCTAGTGGCATCGGACCCTTGTCCGACCCCGCTCTCCCTCTCGGGCTTCGCTTTGGTAAGCTCGGCGCCGACATCGGCCTCGGAGCCTTCCCTCTCAGTGGAGCCGGGCATTCCTGTTTCCTCGGAGCGGGGATATTCCGGCCTCCCGGGGAGGGAGCCTTTGAGGTGATGAGGAGTGTCCTGGCCTCTGAGCCTGGTCAACGGTCCATCCCTCTAGCTCCTCCCTCATCAGTGCCTGCAGACGCCTCTTGCCAGCCTCTTGCTCTCAGGCCCAGGGATCCATCGCCCCAGGTTTCCCCATTGGGAATTTCCTCCTCTTCCGAGGTTTCTCCTGATCCTGCAGGGGAACCCCCTCGGAAGAGGACGTGTAAGAGGAAACACACAGACTCCCCTGAGTCTACTACATCTGATACCGACTTAGATGAGTCGGAGGGTTCCCCACGATCCCCCTCTGAGGATGTCTCCTTTTCAGACATCCTTGAGCTCCTCAAACAGAGGGGGAATTGGCCCTCCATTGACCCCTCCGAGGATGAGTCGGTATACCTGGAGGCTTTTGGATCCCGACCCTCCACCTCCTGGGGGTGTCTGCCTTTCGACCCACTGATGCAGGTAGTGGCTCTGGAGGCGTGGGCGGCTCCAGATTCTGTGGAACCTGTCCCCAGGAGACCATCCAAATTCATCACGGCCCCTTCGGACAAACAGTTCCATTCCAAGGGTGTCTCTGTGGATGCTATGGTGGTGGCGGCCACTAAGAAGGAACTGGCGGATCCTTCAGTACCTGTCCATCCTCCTAACAAGGATTCTAGGACCATGGACAGGTATGGAAAGCGGATGTTTTCTTCAGCGACCTTTGCTATGCGTTCGCTGAATTATCTTTGTCACTTCACCAGGCTTCAACGAGATGTTCTCAAGGAACTGGGTGAAGTAGTCCAGGATCCTTCTGCTGCTGGGGCTCAGGAAAAGATTGCCTCGCAGCTTGCAATCCTGAATTCCATATCTAACTCCTCCATGCGGCTCATATCCTATGCGGCCGATGGAGCGAGCAGGGCCGCAGGCACAGGAGTTGCTCTTAGACGCCAAGCCTGGATGCGGCTTTGTAATTTGGACCCCTTTAAGGCGTCCTTCACTAATACCCCCTTTGATGGTTCGGCTTTGTTCGGACCTCAGGTGAAGGATACCTTGACCAGGTGTGAGCAGGACGGTAAAACTCTTTCTGCCGTTGGAGTCCAGTTTTCCACTCCTTCTAGACCATACCCCAAGGGTCAGAAGGGGGGAAGATGTGGTTCTGTAAAGCCCAAGGAGCTACACCGGACACACGTGGTCAGTTTACCCCCAGAGGCAGAGGGGGTAACAATAATAGACGCCGCCCTAGAGGCAGGGGGGGTCCTCAGAACCAGGGCAACAGGGAGTCTCTTCCTGAGAAGCCCTTTCAGCACCCCTGAGGTGTTGCCCGACTGTCCACCCTTGGAGGCAGTCAGGGGAAGGATTTCGCTGTACCCAGTAGCCTGGCAATCCCTATCTCAAGAGATGTGGGTACAGTCGATCATATCTGAGGGTTACAAAATACCCTTCGAAAGGTTTCCCGTACCTCTACAATCCCTTCCAGACATCTCACCCGGTCAAAGGGATTTGGCAGAAAAGGAGGTTTCAAAGCTCCTAGAAAAAAGAGCCGTCCAGACTGTGCCGGCAGACCAGGTAGGATCCAGCGTCTACTGAGATTCGTTTTGGTCCCCAAAAGGATGGGAGATTGGAGACCAATATTAGACCTGAGCAATCGAAACAGATTTGTCAAGAAGGCAAGATTCTGGATGGTCACGCTTCAGTCCATTCTGCCCTTTCTGGGCAAGGACAACTGGATGTGCTCTATAGACCTTCAGGATGCGTACTATCACATAAAGATTCACAGACGCTCCAGAAGGTTTCTCCGCTTTCGGCTAGGGACCAGTCATTACCAATTCAGAGCACTGCCCTTTGGCCTCACTTCAGCCCCCAGAGTGTTTACCAAATGCATGGGAGTGGTCACAGCTCATCTGAGACGTCAAGGATTCCAGGTGTTTCCCTATTTGGACAACTGGCTCCTCTCCACCACCACCAAGTGTCAGCTTCTTCAGTCCAGAGACTACACTCTACAGCTTTGCAGGAGTTTGAGAATTTCAGTAAATTTCGAAAAATCTTCTCTGCTGCCTTGCCAATCTATCACCTTTATAGGCGCAGAATTAAACACCGTCAAAATGTTAGCCAGACTAACAGATCAAAGAATTCTGGACATCCAAAATTGCTCGCTTCTATTGCAAAGCAACAAGATCAAAGCCAGATTTATACTGAAGGTTCTAGGTCTTATGGCTGCGGCCATTGTTCTTCTACCACTGGCTCGCTTCCACATGCGTCTTCTGCAGTGGATGCTATTCACGCAGTGGTCGTACCACAGTCTCCGATGAGGCACGAAATCTTGGTAACACAGTCGTGCGAGCTCATCTGAACTGGTGGATATCTTCCCTCTTCTTCATCAGGGCCGACCCTTTATTCCTCCTCCTCCAGTTGCCACAGTCACTAAGGATGCCTCTCTGATCGGGTGGCGGTGGGGCATTATCAGGGCAGGATGGTCCACGGACGTGGCAACCCATAGAATACCATCTGCACATAAATGTCCTGGAGATGAGAGCAGTGCTTTTAACGTTGCAAGCCCTCAACGACTTTCTTCCCACGGGACTATTGCAGTACAAACGGACAACATGTCCGTAGTCTGGTACATCAACAAACAGGGCGGGACCAGGTCCTATCCGTTATGTCGAGAAGCTCTCAGACTTTGGCAATGGGCGATCTCTTCTCAGCGGTTTCTGATAGCAACGCACATCCCGGCAGGTCCAACCTATTAGCGGACAGGCTGAGCAGATCCATTCTGATGCCTCACGAGTGGTCTCTCAATCAATCTGTAGTGGATCAGATTTTTCTGAAGTGGGGCACTCCTTGTTGCGATCTTTTTGCTACTCCTCAAAACAACAAGTGCCCCAATTTCTTCACTCTCTTTCCCCTTCCAGGCCAACCCCTGAGAGACTCTCTAACCCAGGATTGGCCCCGGGGACTTCTGTACGCTTTTCCTCCTTTTCCCTTGATTCCACAAGTCATTCAGAAAGCCACCGTTTTGAGAGCCAAGTTGATCCTCATTGCCCCATATTGGCCTCGACAAATTTGGTTTCCGTCTCTGCATCGTCACCTTCTGGTGCAGCCCTGGCATCTGGACCCAGTTCCGGATCTCTTGATCCACCAATCGGGTCAGCAGCACCGGGCCATTCATTCTCTCAACCTCACTGCTTGGTTGCTCGACTTCCTACCCTAGCCAGGCTACCGATAATTTCAGACTCAGTCAGAGACATTTTAGTGTCTTCCTTGAAGTCGTCCACTAGGACTGTTTATGCTAGCAAGTGGCGACGTTTTTCTATTTGGGCAAATTCCAGAAATATTGACCCCTTTACTGCTCCTGTACATTTGGTTTTAGATTTCCTGGCGGAGGTTTTTCATTCAGGATCCTCGTCTTCTACAGTCAAAGTACAACTGGCTGCTATTTCCAAGTATCATGTTGGCTTGCATGACAATAACATTATGTCTCATAGGTTATGCAAGGCCTTTCTAAGAGGAGTTTTCCTCCTAAAACCACCTATAAAGCATCCTCCTCCGCAATGGGATCTAAACTTAATGTTGGCATCCTTGATACTACCTCCCTTCGAACCGTCTGCTTCATGTTCTTTGAAGTTATTGACCTGGAAAACTATTTTTACTGGCTGTCACTTCTGCAAGAAGGGTTTCCGAGATTCAAGCTCTCTGCATTCGTTCCCCTTATTTGGTTTTTCATAAGGACAGGGTATCATTAAGAACTAACCCTTCCTTTCTCCCCAAAGTCGTATCTCAAACCAACATTAACCAATCTGTAGACCTACCAGTCTTTTTCCCAAACTATTCCGACAGAGCTGAACAGAAACTGCATTTTTTGGATGTCCATCATCAGCTCAGATACTATTTGCATAGAACTAAACAATTCAGAAAATCGGACCAATTATTTGTCTCCTATGCAGAAAACAGGATAGGTCTTCCAGTATCTAAAGTGACCTTATCCAGATGGTTGACTTCCACTATTTCCTATGTGTACTCTCTCAGAGGCAAACAGCTATCTTCTAAGCCAAAAGCACACTCAACCAGGAGTCTATCCACTTCTGCAGCTTTTCAGGATAGACTACCCATTGATACCATTTGTGCAGCAGCTACTTGGGCTACGCCCATACCTTTGTCTCTCATTACAAGTTGGACTTGGCCTCCAGAGATAGGGCCAGTTTTGGTTCCACAGTTCTCAAGAGTCTGTTCCATTGAGCCACCCGGGATACAGGTGCTAGGGACGCTGTCCCATCCAGCAAGAATGAAGGTGAGATTGACAACTTAACATTTAGAAGTTATGTACCTACCATAACGTTCCATGTTAGTTGTCTTCTCTCGCCTTCTTTCTTGCGTCCCTCCCTCCTTCCCCCTGGCCTGGACAGATCTTGAAGAGTTCCTATTAGGTTGTTTCCTCCGGAGCCTTCATATGAGGACTTCTATTAGGAACTTGTGTTCCTAATTATGTTAGGATAGTCTTTAGCAGGGTAGGTTAGCTACCAAACGAGATCTGAGGTAGTTCCGCCTTGCATCATGGGATATAGGGTTGCCTCGAGCTGGTAAAAGGAGTTCCTAAGCTAAAGCAAGTGCCGAGTCGGAGCCGAGGATCGGCTCCGAACCCATCCAGCAAGAAAGAAGGCGAGAGAAGACAACTAACATGGAACGTTATGGTAGGTACATAACTTCTAATTTCCAAAGGTCAAGACATTCCTCTTATGCTGTGCTGATGATGTCATAAGAAGGCAGAAACATGCATGTACACAGCTAGAGGGGTTTGGCTTTAATAGCCTGAAATTGTCCATAAATAGACTTAAAATTGAAAGTAAAAGAAAAAGTCGTGGACATTCATAATTGCCATTTAGCTGAAACACCTGATATCCTTAAAGGGTGATTTCCATATATCCCATGAGGCCTCTGATGCAAGAGGTTTAAGGTATCACACAGAGGTCTAGCTTTGCTAGATTTTTCTTTTTATTTGTCATACCAAAGATCTTTCTGAAAGTACCCAAATTCAAAATGCCCACCCTGCAGATGATCCTACCTCTTCTTCCAGACCACTGTTTCACGATGACTTGGTTATCATCACATTCCATTTGCTCCCAACTTCAAGATGAACATTCAAATGTCCTGTCTCACACCCTCACAAAGAATTGTCTTCCTGGGGTGTATGGTAGCTACAGGAAGAAGAATGGGCTTTCTGCCAGAAGACAAAGTCCCAACTTTTCAGAACATTTTCAGGAATTTTTCTGTTTAAGAAGCTGCCTCCACAATACAGTTTCTCAAAATTCTAAGCCACATGGCATCAGTGATCTGCATGATACCACTGGCCAGAATGCACATGAGAAAGATTCAGTGGTGCTTAAAAAATCGTTGGACTAGATACCTGTATCCCTTAGTGCTCCAGGTACCAGTGCTGGAATTTGTGAAAAGAGAGTTACTGTTGTGGGGAGATCAGATGTCTGTTAGTCCAGGCCTACCCTTCTGCCTCCAGGTACCAGTTTAATCAGTCCAGATGGACTTGTCAGATTTTACATGGAGAGCAGTGTCCATAGGAGATCAAGTGCGAGGAGAATGGGATCTTTCGGATGCTACAAAGCAAATAAATGTCAAAGAAGTGTTACTAGTGATTCAAGCCTAAAAATTTCTTCAGCATTTATGGTCTCCAGGTTACCTTATAGTGGGTCACTGACAACACCACAGTCGGGTGGTACCCAAACAACCAAGGGGGTAAAAGGTCATACCCTCTTTGCCAGTTGGCAATAATGGCCTGGGAGCTAGCCTTACAGCATTTTCTGACGTTTCAGGCCTCATATATCCTGACAGAGCAATCTGTCCTCCTACATAAACTCACCCAACTTGGACTAAACACTTCTTCAGTGTCTTGCTTCCAAAGCTGTCTTTCCAGTTGGCAACAAGCTGTCAAGTAGCTTAATACTGATTCCTTCCTCCCAGTCCACACTTGAGTACCTCAAGGCTCTATTCTTGGCCCCATACTCCTTAACATCTTCATTAATAATCTGTCTTCCCACACAAAATTGTCCACACTAGTGCATTATGCAGATGAGTCCACCTTAATCTGTCCTGCCCAAAACTTACTTAACATACAAAATATTACACAAGAATCCTTCACATCCATAGAAACCTGGTTACAGTCATCCCAGTTTCACATCAGTCCCAATAAAACCAAGCTTCTCCTTTTTACCTCTAAAAATGTTCATCCCAAACATATACTTTATATATAGATATATATATATATATCCCCTCAAATAATAACCGTAATTGAACGATTTAATCCCTCATACAAAATAACTGGAGATTTATATAAACAATGACATGAAATTTGATTACCACATACATTGTATTGTGAAAATAAATCACCAAAAAATAGACTTTCACTATTGCATCAAACAGTTCATGACAATCTCCACCAGCAATCAGCTTGTTGGTACCCTCCTTCTCACCACCATTCTGTATTCTGCTGCAATGTTCGCAAATCTGCAAATAGCACAACTAACCAAATTACAGCAATATTACCACAAAATAGCCAAATTTGCAACCACCATCAGTACCTGACCCACCACTGCCTCTCTCCTAAATAACTAAACTGGCTGGAATTTCCTTATTACCTAACCTACACCCAACAATTAATAATTCACAAGCTCGTCTACTTCCCCAAAAATTGCCCTTCTCTTTCCACACTTTTCCAGCAATGCTGTTCACTGAGGCTGTTACGCCATATGGACAAATTTATGCTTCTAACGTCAAATTCAACAACAGATTTGGAGAAACACTCTTTCCCCTACTATCCCACCAAAGCTTGGAACTCTGCCTCTTAAACAAGAGCAAATGAATAATACAATCAAGTGTTTACTAAAATCTTACTTAACCAATGCAAAACTAGGTCAGTGTTTCTCCCTTGGATAACTAAAAATCCTAACCCAGTCCCTTCTTAAACCCAGGAAGCTCCTAGCTGCTAACTCCTTTATATGGCTTTCCTATTTTCTTGCACCTACTATCCTGTTTTCTGTACTCTACTTTCTGTCCAAAGCAACCCTGTAAATCTCACTAACCTCTCTCATACAAATCTGACTTACCTCTTTCACTCAAACACGCAAAACCACATTCAATAGACTCAGTCTTTCTTGTATGTAATGTATATATTCTCTGTTTCTGTCTCACCTTGATATTTAGCTTTTAAATTTAGTTATTATTTTTTTTTTGAATATTGAACTCCATCTTCCTTGCTTTTTAAACTTGGCTAAATGGATTAGTATATCATCTGTAATATATTCCAATATTTGTCATTTGTTAATTCTCATATCTAATTATATATTTTGTTGTGTTACTTATTTTAATCATATATTTTGTTTTGTAGAGTTTTCTTCCTAGGTCTCCTCTGAATAGGGATCTTGTGCCGAGTCAGACTATCCCAGCCAACAAATACAATAAATTAATACATAAGTATATAGTGCCAGTGAGACTAAGCAGATTCTGGATCCACCCTCATGAGTGGAAAATCAGGACAGAGGTCTTCCAGAATTTTATCCAGATGTGGGGAACACCTCATATTGATCTGTTTATCTCCTTTCAAAACAGACAGTTTGGGAAAATTCTGTTTGAGACATCCTTGCTGCCATGCTTGGAGGACAGACACATTCCAGTTCCCTTGTTCAGGAATGCTCCACTATGCAGTTCCATCCTTTCCGCTGATACCCAAGGTACTCCTGAAGATTCGGAAAGAATTAGCAAAGACTGTTACGTTTTGGCCCAAGCAAAATTGGGTATCTCTTTTAATGAAATTGGCCAAAGGCAATTACCACAAACTTCCTCACACTATGGATGTGCTCGCAGAAGGTCAGGGGAAACTAGTTACAAATGGAGTAGGTTTTCTTTGTGGTGTCTAACTAATAGCAGAGGGCTGGTATGGTGTCTACCTCTCTGGTTTTGAAGTATTTGTGTGAGCTACTCAGTGATGGCTTTATCTTGCGCATCTATCAAGGTGCATCTTGTGGTCATCTCAGCTTGTCTGCCTATGGATCTTTCTCTTTTTGTGATCAAACAGTTTATGAAAGGAATGTTGCAGCTGAGAATCCCTCCAAAGCCAGGTCCTCCTCCTTGGAATCTTAACTTACTTTGTTCTTGAAAAAATGACCCTGTCTCCTTTTGAACCTTCATTTCAGGCTGATTTAAAGTTCAGCACTTGGAAAATTGTTTTGCTTATTTTTCTAATATTTGCAAGGTAAATATCTTAGCTGCAAGCTCTCCTGATGGGCCATCCTAATTGATTTTCCACAAGGACAGGATTGTTTTACACACCAATCCATCTCTTATGCCAAAAGTTGTTTCTCTTTTTACTCTCTATCAAGTCGTAAATTTCTGAGTTTTCTTTCCAGAAGCTGAAAACAAGGGAGAAAAGATTCTGCATACCTTGGATGTGCAGAGATAGCTCAGGTATAATCTTGACAGAACTAACCCCTTCAGGAAAGCTGAACAGCTGTTTATTTCTTATTCTGGGGTCAGGAAGTCTAAAATGACTGCTTGTTGCTTGTCTTCTGCTATTGGTTTTTGTTAATCTCACAATGGTAAATCTATTTCAGGCAAGATTAAGGCACATTCCACCAGAGCCTTATTCTCTTTGGTGGTGTATTGGAAAGGAGTGGACTGTAGAAGCATTCTAGAAGAGCAGTCTGGTCCTTGTTCATGCCTTTACAAAGCACTACAAACCGGATTCTTTCTCAAGCTCCAGAGCAGGTTTTGCGAGAACCATTCTCCAAGGGTTCCTGGATCCTTATCCATCTTCATCAAGTTGAGCACTGCTGTAGTAGCCATAGCTGTATGGGTTATAGTCTGCCAAGAATATAACAGCTGACCCTTTAGGGCACCTTCCAAGCACCCAATCCATCAGTCTTCTCAAGCTGAGCTGACTAAAAGGAAAGGTTTGGGCTCCAGGCCCTTCAAACTTTCCTGCTGTTGAAGAGTATGCTCCTCTGAGGATTTCGAGGGACGACAGTTGGCCTCTACTGCTTCTTTGCTGAGCGGATAAGTTCCCTTTCAGGAAAACCTTCTATTTAAAAACTTGTTTTTTTAATACTTTCCTTTTAAGATTTTTTTTAAAGCTAGGAGTTTGTGTTTTAATGGACTGTCACAAGACTGTATTGTACGTTTAAATGAAAGTGCACTTTTTTCTTTCATTTTAAAAGTTGTTTAAAGTAATTGGAAACCGTTTTACTGTGGGGAATGTTGTTTATTTTACAGTTTGTGGCAGGAAAAGTACTTTTTACTGTGTTTCTGTGAAAAAAGTGACTTTAAAGACTTTTAATTTTTACCTGCTTTGCTTCTTGTTTTCCCTAGGAAAGAGGCTCCATTTTTTAGCTTTCCCATGGAAAAAACTAGGACTCCCATGGTCAGTCCTTCTTGCAGCCACAAAAAGAAAAAGTTAAGCAAACAGTTTTTGCCACCACAGCAGGCTAGCATTCTGCCTCAGCCGCAGGTGGGTGACTCTGCTGTTGCCATTAGCTGTTATTCAGATCACTCTTCTTTTAGCCTGGATCACCCTGGTGTAGCACCTACAGCCACTATGGACCCAGGGATTAGCTACATCTGCTGCTGCTGTCGGGGACCCCTCATTGGGCAAGAAAAAGCCACTGTTGTCTATCCTAGGGATAGGGAAGACTTCCCTGTTTTGTCAGAAAGTTGTGCTCATCCCTGGGGAAGCTGCTGCCATTAATAACACTATTGGCCCCATTTTAACTCTTAAACACACACACACACACACACACACACACACACACACAACTAAACATATACCTGCTCCTCCTCAAATTTCCTTAAACAGGAGTAGTTTACTGAGTTTGGCTTAGGGTTTAATTCAAGCTGTTGATACTTCTTATAGGGTAGTTAATGAAAAAAGGCGGCATACCTCTTTTCGTAAAGAGATTCAAGATTCTGAATCTGGAAGGGAAGATAAAGGGACAGATGCAGGGTTTTCTCCTCAAATTTCAGATCCAGACTGTTTCTGATTCACCCAGTGGGGTTCTCTCTCTCTCTCTCTCTCTCTGAGACTATTTCCAGAATGTGCAAATGTTTTCAGTGGGAGAACACCGAGGTTTCTTGGTTTCTCAGAAAATGCTATGAGCTGTTACCAAAGGAATTTCCAGAACATTCACCCATTCTCCAGTTCTCACAGCTTTGGAGGATGTTTGTGTCGCTGCTGCAGTTTTCCTGACAGTTGGTCAGTTGCCCTTAAAAAGGCAGTTAGAATGTATGAAGTCCCTCAGTTTTCTAAATATTTATACACTCTTCCCAAATCGGGTCTAAATTACAAGAACGAACTTGTAATATTGAACCTACAAACGTCGAATGACACAGGGAAACACGCTGGTTGTCCACAAAAATAAAAAATAACTTTACACCCCAACTAAGTGGGGGCTTTGCCCTCCCACACCCCCCCTAACTAAATATACCAACTCCGAGATCGCTCTGTTTGTTTGTGTCCTTCGGCTCTTCCTGGTTAGGGGTCGCCACAGCGGAACTCCTACAGTAGACAAAACAGCAAAATCCGACTAACGGCCAAGGGAAACCTTTCCCTGCATTAAATCGTCTGTTCGCTGTTTTTTGCTTTCGATATTACAAGTTTGATGTTTAGGTGTTGGATCACCTAAACATTCGATCTTGTAATATAGACCCCCCCCAAAATCTGACCCAGCAGCTGTAGCTTTTGTTAAACATCCTGCTGATAAACATTTAGTTTTGGGTCTCATGGCATCTTTGATTCTAATTATATCCTTGGCAAGACTCCACATGAGAAAGATACAGTGGTATCTGAAGTCTGTTTGGTCCCAACACCAACATCCTTTGTCTTTTCAAATCCCAGTGCTGTGGTTTGTCAGAAGAGAAATAATTTGTGGGATGCAGCAAATATTCATAAATCCAGGTCTCGCCTTCTACTTCCCTGGTCCAAAGCAGTCAGTAATCACAGATGTCTCTGATTTTGCTCGGGGAGTAGTTTCAGGATGGATAAAAGTGCAAGGTGCATGGGACACCAAGTACAGATGAAAGCAGATAAATATAAAAGAGATGCTTGCCCTGTTAAAGGCACTCAAATCTCTAAATCATCTTTGGTCCCCTGAACGTCTTCAAGCTGTTACATCAACAGGCAAGGGGGGGACCCACGTCTCCCTCCCCACAGACTAGCGATGTTAGCTTGGGATATAGCTCTACAGCACAGTCTCACTCTACAGGCATCTTACATTCTGTCAGTAGTGTGTCAAATAAGTTGTCAGGACAAGGGCAGACCATCATGAATGAAAACTAGATCAGTTGGGTCTTCCAAGATTTAATCCATCTGTGGGGAGTTCCTCAGGTAGACCTATTTACCTCCTCTCTGAACAGTCAGATGCCAAGATTTTGCTTCTGAACTCCATGCAAGAAGGCCTGGAAGACAGATACATTTTCTTTTCCTTAGACAGGAATGTTTCTATATGCTTTGCCACTCTGTCCACTGATATACAGGATACTTCTGTGGATTCAGAAGGAATCCCCCAAGATCATAGTTTGTTACTGTCTTTTGGCCCAGGCAACAGTGGTTCGCCCTTCTTTTGGAAATGGCCAGTGGCAATTATCACAAGTTTCCTCACAGACTGGATCTGCTCATGCAAGAAATTTGAGTATGTGATGTACTACAATCCCAATTACTTCAACTGACTGCCTGGATGATAGAGTCTTAATTCCCTTTAGGCACCTGTTTACTGCAGACATCTAGCAGTTACTAATGTAGGCAGTAAATCCTGCTACTAGAAGATCATATATTAGCGAATGGAAAACATTTTCTAGTTGGTGCCAATATCATAACCAGCACTCATTCAGGGCCCCTGGTTTTATGTTAGTTACTGTCCTATGGCTTTCTTACTCCTCCATCAGGGTTCATTTATTGTCCATTTCAGCTTGTCTGCCCTTGGAACCCCCTCTTTCATTGAATTCTCATGTCAAAATGTTTTTGAAAGGGGTTTTACATAACAGGCCTCCATGAAAAGTTGTGAACCCTCCCTGGTATCTTAATTTTGTGTTAGAGAAACTAACACTTGCTTCATTTAATGACTTTCATTGTAAACAAATGTTAATTAAGTAAATAAATTGAACCAGCTGACCTGGCTGACTTGAGGTTGTTAACATGGAAAACAGTGTTATGATTGCTCTGACCTCTGCAAGAAGGGTATCTGAGATGCAAGCTCATATGGTGAGTTAACCCTATCTCATATTCCACATTGACAGTGTTTCTTTAACAGCTAATCCTTCTTTTATGCCTAAAGTGATTTCCGAGTTTACTTTAAGCCAAACTATCCATCTTCTCATTTTCTTTCCTAAACATAAAAATGAGAGAGAAAGGATAACGCCATACCTTGGATATCCACACATAACTCGAGTACTATCTTTTGTTTTTTTTTAAACAAGAAACATCTTTGAAATTATCATGTATGACATAGGCCATATTACATTTATATAACTGAAAATAAATCATAGTGACACAATCTCAGTTGCAAACATTATACATTCCAAACCATACTGACACAACTGCAGCTGCAAATGTAATACATCACTTTTAACATGACCAATCATTGTTAGTCATCCATTACATAGCTCATTCAAATTCTGCCTTCTTTTAAACCTCATTCCTCTTCTGCATTTATTGATCCCACATTTCCCATTTTTTCCTGTATAATTTGCTGCTACCCTTTTCTAAATATCCTAGTTCCGGTTGAACTCATATTTCACATCTTCAGATTTCTTTTGACTATTTCAAAATAGTTGTCTAAGGCTATTACCTTTTGTTATACTCACCGTAAGAAAACTATTCGAGGTAGAGTCAAGGTCCACTCTGCTAGTGCCTTGGCTTTATCTGTGGTTGTTTGGAAAGGGTCAGATTCCAAAAGCAACATGTTGGTCCTGTGTACAGACTTTTACAAAGCACCATAAGCTTGATTCCTTCTCTAGGTCTAGATCAGGCTTTGCTTGGACCATTCTCCAGTGGCTCCTGGACCCTTTTCCATTTACCTCCCAAATGTAGTAAGCTAGGTTACTCTACCAGTAATCAGTATAGTGAACATTGTACAGTTGTGCAAGTAAACTTACCATAATAGTAGACGTTCAAGTGATCACTGCCTCCCTCCCTCCACCCCCCTTGTTTTTCGGTGTATTGTTTATGCCAGGAAGTGAATACATACTTTTTGTCATTCATATCATTGTTCTCTCAGGGCTCTGCCTCCCTCCCTCTCTTGACTTGAAAGCTCTGAAGGACTTGGCATCCAAACCTGTCTTTTTATACAGCACAGCTCGAGGTGACTGATGGTTTGGGTTTGTGGAAGGTGCCCTGAAGCTTTGTAAGATGGCTGGCTTTTATATCACTTTGCAGGATGTAACCCATGTAGCTAAGACTACTGCAGCAATGATCATTATGAACATCATGTTATATGGAATGTTTACTTATACAACTGTACTTTCCTCCTCCCAGGTAGGAGAAGCTTTGGGAATCTACCCATATGCCACTGAGGCAGTGTGAATGATGAACATAGTACATCTGCATAAGTCCCACTTACTTGTAGCAGTAGATGTTTGAATTTCATACTTCTTCATTGGCAGCACCCACCATCCCCCTTATTTTTTTATATAGCTTGATTGTATCCAACCTTGGTACATTGTTGGTTGGATTTGGTTGTTTGTTTCAGTGTTTTTTGGATGCAAATTGATTGGTTTCAGGCAATTCTTTCTTCTGGTTGGTTTCAGGCAATTCTTTCTTCTGGTCTTTAATGTTTTTTTGTGCTTAGCATTAAAAGCCTGAACAACTGACTTCCTGTGACACAGGTTAGGGTTCACCTAATGGAAGGATCCCCCATCACATGGCGTCTGATGATGGATTTCTTATCACTGGAAAGCTGCCTGTGTGGGTTTGTGCAGACATAAAACCCATATGCCAGTGAGGCACTGTGAAAGTCAGGGATCTACTGTTACAGGTTAGTAGGACTTAGGCAGCTATACTTTTGTATGCCCTCACCTTCCCCTTACTATCTTCCCTGCTACCGTGCTTGGAAATTTCACCTCCATTTCTTTTATGTCCTTTACAATATCAAAACTTCTATTAGTGTTGGTTTGGATTTTTATTTCTATTTTCTAGTGACTAATTTTTATGACTTTCAGTGGCATTAAATTTACTAAAAGCTCACAATGTTTAGTCATGTCAGATCCTATATCCCGACTCAAAAGAATAATTTCCTTAGTTATTTTTATTTGTTCTCCAAACATTTCTGTCAAAGTACTTCACAGATATTTTAAGATCTGCCAACTCTTTACGTACTCAAAAAACATGTTGCAAGTTTTCTTTCTTTTCCTCATTAAATCTCCATCATTTGCTATCTCCCTGAGAAAAAATCCTCCGTCTCCTTGAAGTGTAAAAATGCCTATGCAAACACTTCATTGTAAAAATCTTTTTTAAAACACCTTTATTGAATTATTACTTGTGAGATAAGGACATTTACATTTATATAAAAGTAATAGAATTGTATTAACAAATTCACGTTTACAAACATTGTTTCACATATATTGCTGTATATCATATAACTTAAGCAACATTACATAAATTATTCAATTCCTGCCCTTCTTTTTTAAACAAGAAATATCTTTATTAAACCATCATTTGCAATATAGTCAGTCATCCATTTATATAAATGAAAACAAACCACACCGATACAGTCCTAGCTGCAAGTATTTTATATCACAAACCATACTGACACACTCCCATTTGCAAACATTATCACTTATAATCTACCCACTCATTTTCAGTCAAACATTACATAACTCCTTTAAGTCCTGCCTTCTTTTAAACCTCATTCCTCCCCTGTATGCATTGTTCCCACAATTCACATTTTTTCCTATGTAGTCTGCTCCTACCCTTTTCTAAAGATCTCAGTTTCATTTGCTTCATCTCTGTTACTATATTCACTACTTTTATTACAGATGGTTTAATTTCTGATTTCTGTTTTCTAGTAATTGCTTTTGTGCAACTACCATAATTAGACACAGCAAGGCCTTACCGTATCCAGGCAATTCCGATTGCATATCATAGCTCAGAAAAATCATCTCCCTCATCACACTAAAATGCCCATCCGACATCGCTGACGGTGCATCCTGTAGGGAATTCTTAAAGTCCGCCAACTCACCCCACTACCAGAAAATATTTTCCCAATTACCGCTTTCTTCCCTGTCACATCTCCAGTATTTGCTGTCTACCCGAAGAAAAATTCTCTGGAATCTACTTGGGGTATAAAAATCTCTATGTAAACATTTCCAAGCAAAATTCCTAAATCTTCTAGATTTTGTTGCATATTTGGGAGACATGCATGTATCCTCCCATTGTTCCTTTGTGAATTGCTTATCCAATCTCTCATCCCAATCCTTTCTAATCACCTGTGATTGATTCTTCTAGTTATCAAGCAATATTTTACATGCTCTACTAATTATTCCTTTTTAACGGCAGTTTCCAATCTAGATTCTACTAAAAATTCTACCAGTGCTGATCTGTTGTTTGGAACTCCCCTTATTTCTCTCCCTTTGCCTATTCTCTGACATCAGTCCTTGATAAGGAATGCCATCTGTAACCTGCAATCCAAATAAATTCTTGGCATCTTCCCATTCTATCATCTTTCCATCTCTAGTTGTTTGCACCCAGTATCTCGGTTCCTTTGACAGTTTTCTCCAATAAATTCCAGCCCCCCCCCCATGTCTGTTGTCTATATACTTAACTGCAGTCATCCCTATTGGCAGAATCTCCTTTCTTCCATTCCAGGGTTGGTTTAGTTCTTAAGATATTTTCTGCTACTTTATAAATATGTTTTTTTATTATTATTGTTATACTCCTTAATGGCCTGCGTCCAAAATTCCAGTCTCTCCTTGTTTCTTGAGCCCCCCCCCCATTTCATCATCATCCCCTTCCACTTTGAATTTTAGTTTTCTGCTTGCGCTATGTATAGGAGCCTTAATTGTGTAGCTCTAAAATACCCCTTCAAATTGGGTAATCCCAATCCACCCTGTTATACTGGAAGAATCAGCTTATCCCACTTGACTCTTACTGTCTTCCCCTCCTAGATAATGCCCTTCAGATCTTTATTAATTGCCTTTCAAAACTTCTCCTCTGGTTGATAAAAATGTGTCTGACCTGTGTATAAGACTAATGGAACTAAAAACATTTTAATGCCTTATATCTTATTCTCCATATCCATATAACAAAGCTTCCATTTGCTCAGTTTTTGTATTATCTTTTGTTTAGTTTCTTCCCACACATCCTTAGCTGCCACACCAGAATAATTTTTAATCCGTACTCCTAAATACTTCATTTTATTATGTCCCCATAAATATGGATATTGCTGAACCAATTCATATGTGGGTACATAATTTACCACTATTTCCTTTGTTTTACCTTCATTAATTTTGTATCCCGAAAGAAACTGAAAATGTTACACAACACTGTAATGCCTCTTTCTGGTTTTGTCAATTATAAAATAATGTCATCTGCAACTACAGCTTGCTTTTCTTGAATACCATAGCAATTATATCCTTGAATTTCTGAGTCCCTTATTTTCTTTGCTAGTGGTTCTAAATATAATGCAAATAATAAAGGAGAAAGAGGGCACCCCTGCCTGGTTCCTCTGCTCAAGCAGAAATTATCAGTGAGTCCCCCACCCACTTTAATTTTTGCCTCTGATCCCTCATATATCCTCCGAATCAACCTTATAATTTTTTCAGAAAATGCAAATGCTTCCATTGCACTGCTCATAAAGTCCCAGCTTACTCTGTCAAATGCTTTCTCCGCATCAAACCCACCAACAACAATCTTATTTTCTTACATTCTGCTTCCTTCTAGACCATCAGTGTTCTGTTAATGTCATATGATTGCCTCCATTCCACAAAACCACATTGATGCATATCTATCAATTATGACATTACTTTTGCCATTCCTTTAGCCATTATAGACCTGAACACTTTATAATTGTGGTTTAGTATTGAAATGGGTCTGTATGGAGCTGGGTCTTTACCCTGTTTAGGTATTACGGCTACTACTGCTTTCTTCCAGGATGTTGGTACTCCTCCTTCTCTTAAAATACTGTTAAACAAAACCTTCCAGATCTTTTTCAGTTTTTTTCCCTCCTAGCTTCCAAACTTCCACAGGAATACCATCTATTCCTGGGGACTTTGTCGATTCTTTATACATCACAATTTTATCTCATCTCCTCGTATCCTAACCATTAGTAATTGAGCCTCTTCTATAGCTAACCTTGGCATATTTAATTCTTCATTAAGCATTTTCACTTGCACCCTTTCTTGATTTCCATATTTCTCTGCTTTATACAGACTTTCATAGAATTTCTGAAATATTTTTAATATCTCTATAGTATCTCTTCTTACCTTCCTTTGTTCAGGCTCCCATGCTGCTTTTTGCTGCCTGAGTCATTGTGCCAAAAGTTTTTGTGCCCTAGTGTTATCATCAAAAAATAGTTGCTTAACAGCACTCTTTAGAAACTCATGTATATTATCGAGGTAATCCCTTATTTTCTGCTTAGCATTCTACAGTTGTCCCTCTTCTTGTTCTGTGAAATTCCTCCTATTTTGCAATACTTTGTTTGTCAGTCCCTCTAAATAATTCTTGTTAATTCATAACCATATCTCCCTTTCTTTTATTTCCACCCTGTTTTTCAATAATTTTATCCCACTCCCATGGCCAGAGACTCCTTCATGCATCTTGCAGTCAATCTAGGGATCACCATCAACATCTCCAAGTCCTGCCTAAATCCGAAACAGGCCTTGGAATTCATAGGGGCATGGTTGGACACTGTACTATTAAAAGTTTTTCTCACTCAGGACAGTATCCTGAACCTATGGGCCCATGTGTCAGTGATCCTCGGCCCCAGGACACAGATGGCGAGTGACATTCTCCATGCCCTAGGCTCCATGGCAGCAGCAATTTCAATTCTACCATGTGCGCGCCTTCACATGAAGGTGCTTCAGTGGAGCTTGGCAGTTCAGTGGTCTTGGTTAGACCTCCCCATGGACTACCCTATACGGATCAGCAGAGCCTGCAAGACTTCTCTTCTTTGGTGGCTCCAATCGCCGGAAATCTTGGCAGGTCACCCATTCTTAACATCCCCAGCCCAAACTACAGTGACCACGGATGCCTCCCAGCTCGGGTGGCGGTGGCAGTTTTTGGGAAGGACAGTCCAAGGCATGTGGTCCCAGATTGCATATCAGTGTTCTGGAGATGAGGGCAGTGCTTTTAGCTTTGCAAGCCTTTCACACTGTTCTCCCCCCGGGGTGATTGCAGTTTAGTCAGACAACATGTCCATTGTCTGGTACATCAACAAACTAGGAGGGACCATATCTTACCCTCTCTGCCGCGAGGCCATGAGAGTGTGGGAGTGGGCGATTTCCACCATTTGGTTTCTGATTGTAACACACATCCTGGGACGCTCCAACATTTTAGCGGACAGATTGAGTCGGGCTATTCTAATGCCATAAGAGTGGTCTCTGAAACAGTCAGCGGAGGAGATCTCAGATCTTCCTAGCGTGGGGTCACCCTTGCTGCAATATCTTCGCATCAACTTCCGACACGAAGTGCAGCGAGTTCTTCACTCTAATCCCCTCCCCGGGGGGACTCCCCCAGAGACGCTCTAGTCCATGCTTGGCCTCCCAAGTTACTGTATGCCTATCCCCCGCTACCTCTCATTCCAAAGTTTCATCAGAAAGCAATACCGACTAGGGTGCAAAGTGATCCTCATTGCCCCGTTCTGTCCTCAAGTGTGGTTCCCCTTCCTCTGGTCTCATGCTCTAACTCCTCCATGGATTCTAGATCCCTGCCCAGATCTCATATCCCATCCCTCGGGCATCAGTCTGCCCGACCTGGACAGCCTCAAGCTGAGGGCGGCTTGGTTGCTCCAGTTCCCGTGATCACTAAGACTCCCGTTTATCATCTTCGGTAAAGAGTATTCTGGTGGCATCCCTCAAAGCTTCCACTAGGAAGGTTTATCGCAGCAAATGGAAATGCTTCTCTATTTGGGCTTCTCAGAGAAACATAGATCCAATTACTGTCCCGGTTCTTGCAGTCTTGGAGTTTTTGTCATATATTTTTCAACAAGGGGCTAGTTCCTCCACAGTGAAAGCACATCTGGCAGCCATATCAAATTTTCATATCGGCAAAAATTTGAATGCTCTGGCCTCCTTGAGATTGTGCAAGGCCTTTCTAAAATACTTTTCTCTTGCGTCCCCTGGTTAAGAATTCCGTCCCCCCTTGGGACCTTACTCTAGATCTGCAGGCATTGGTGGCACCCCCTTTTAAACCAGCAGCGTCAGTAGACTTAAAATTTCTGTCTTGGAAGACAGCCTTTTTAGTGGTCATTACTTCGGCTAAAAGGGTTTCTGAGATCCAAGCTTTGTCTGCCGTGCCCCCCTACTTGATTTTTCATAAAGACAGGGTTTCGCACAAACCCTTCTTTCTTACCGAAAGTGGCTTCTGAATCTAACATTAACCAGGTGATTAATTTGCCTGTGTTCTTTCCAAATTTCCAGAACAAGGGTGACTATAAGCTGCACTTGCTAGATGTTCATAGACAGCTTTGTTTCTATCTACACAGAACTAAGCAATTTTGTAAGACTGACCAATTATTCATGTCCTTTTCTAGACCCTTTTTGGGCAAGGCCATTTCCAAGGTCTCCTTAGCCAGGTGGATTACACAATGTGTACTGCAAGTCTATAGGGATAAAGGCCTATCCCCACCTGGTCCTATTAAAACTCATTTCACCAGATCTTTGGCAACTTCAGCTGCTTTTTGGTCTAGGGTTTCTCTGGATGATATCTGTGCAGCAGCGACCTGGGCAAGGTCACATACATTCATCTCTCATAAGTTGGATTTGATCTCTAGAGGGAGAGCATCCTTTGGCTCTGTGGTGCTCAGGAAATATCCTTCCATGAGGGCCTCCCAGGAGTTTTGGTAGCTGGGGAGTCTGTCCCACAGGTTGCAGATAATGAAGTTAACCACTTCAGATAAATAAGTTATGTACTCACCATAATGTTCCATCTGAGTAGTTATACTTTATTTTCTGCAACCATCCCTCCCTCCTTCCTTCCCCCAAATCTGTTCTAGGTTAACGTTATTGAGGTGCTAATAGTTTGGTTAGTGGCAAACTCGATCTGAGGGAAGGTAGGAGAGGTGAGGGTTTATGGATAAGGGGAGGAGCTTGGAGCAGATGCTTGATAAAATGTTGCCAGCTCAGATCCGATATGGATCCGAATACCCACAAGTTGCAGAAAATGAAGGTAACTACTCAGAAGGAATGTTATGGTGAGTACATAACTTCTTTTTTTTATCAAAAGCCCTCAAACAAAAAACAAACAACTGCCCAATACCCCCATAAAACCTATTAATTTAATACCAACACACAAAACTATGTACATCTTTAAATATTGAAGTTTTACCCTCCTAATAGGAACAAATGTCCCAAACTGTCAGCCACACTGACAGACTTCAGTTAACTTAAAAGAAGGGTTATCCATGCTAAGATGCATGGTGCAGCTTGTGCTTCTACCAAATTTAACTGGTTTTGTCTGATCTTTATAGCTCTCCTAGCTGCAAAACCCTCTGAATGCTTTCAGCGAACATCATCTCCTAGCCAGTTTCTCTTATTTATTTATTTATTTATTTATGTTTGATGACCGGGGAAGTCCACTGGCCCAGAAAGAGCCCCTTTTCAGTGGAGACCCAGGGAGCAAAGCTCCACAACAATGTAGGTTACATCACAGATTTTTACAAAGATATAATTCAAACATTTCAAACATTTTCAGATTTTGCAAAGACAGTAATTAAGTACAGAAATGTAAAACTCTTCAGATTAGATGCACAATATTTACAGACATTCTGTTTTCTTGTTTCTCCAGTCAATCACTCTCCACCAGACTGTAACCAATTTCCCTTTATCAGATTGTCTCCATAGCGACATGAGAACCAGATAGTCAATGTCTCTTTATCAGATTGTCTCCATAGCGACATGAGAACCAGACAGTCAATGTCTCTTTATCAGATTGTTTCCATGGAGACACGAGGGCCAGATTCAGAACTGCTACTAAGCATACATTCATTTGCTAGAAAAAAAGCCTTATAATATGCAATATTCTTTTTCATTTGCTTCCTTTCTCTTAAAACTTGTTACTAATCGAATCTAATGCCGTTAATCCAGTCATTCTCTCATGCAAGAATGAAAAAAAAGCACATTGTTTTTTCTATTGTCATGCTCTTATTACCAGGCTTTGTTTGTCATGTACTTATTACCAGGCTTTTTTTTTTTTACATTGCGATGCCTACATTTCTTAAAACTGAACAAGAACAAAGAAGGGAGAAAGGGTAAAAAAAAGCACAGCAACGCCTATTTACAGTCCCCATTACACTTAAAATAACTGAGAAAACTTTACTTTATAGCATGCAAAGAAAACCATACACCACAAAATAGTACTATTAAGAAAAACGTTTTCTTTGCTTACAGTTAACACCTCCCCCAAGCATTTTTCCGAACATTAATGACATGAACTAGGGCATGTACTTTAGAGTCCCCTACAAGTCCAACAGATTCTGAAAAAAGTCCAATATTTCCAGATTTTCTTGTTCTGTCATATTTCAGAAGTATAATTATTGCATTGTAATCCCACATTGTTACTGGTTTTATTAGTGTTCATCTCCATCTCTCAGATCTTGTCTCTGCTTCATTTGCAATATACTCTCGATTCTTCTAGTCAACTCTTGTGCTCCCTTCCTTCTCTCCAACACAGTGGAAAAGATTTCACAGGCAGTCTCTCTGTGGTCTTTGTTACCAGAAGAACATGAAGCAGAATCTCCTTCTGTTTCACAGCTCACTTTTTTTTTTGGACAAACATTTGTATTTTTTCCTTAGCATGTATTTCGTCAAAAAAATATTTTTTTCCATCTGGGGAAGAATACCTTTAAGACAGCTGAGAAGAGCAGTTTGAATCTCGGGCCTGCATTTCGACATTCCCTGAATAGTGGAATAAATTTACTCCTCTTCTGCCTGGTGTACAGTGAGTAATCATTCTCCACAAACACTCTGCTGTCTCCCAGCTTTAGTATTTTGTCCTTCTCCCACAATTTTGTCAGAATCAACTCCTTCTGCTGCTAGGATTGGATCTTTACTGTTAAAGGTCTAGGTTGCTTTCTCATAGCCAGGTTTGGAACATACACACAATGCGTCCTTTCAGTTAACAACAACTGCTGTGAAATACCAGTCCAGTTGGCTTATTTGTGCTTTCATAAAAATTGATGCAGTCTGTTTCTTCCAGATTCTCTGGTATAGCTGAAAATCTTTGTTTTTTTTCTGCGTGCTCTGTCTTCCACTTGTATTATTTTTTTAAACATCTCTTCTTGAGCAGTCTTACATTCAGCCAGCCTATTCTTCATTTCAAGCTCTGATTTTTGCAGCTTTATCACGTCATTTGAATATCTGGTTAAAGCTTCTTCCATTTATGCCAGCCTTTTGTTTGTGTTGCTATACCCAGTCAGTGTTTCAGTTATTTAACCAGATCTGTGTGCAGTTGTCTTGCATCTTCCTGTAAGTTACTGGAAGTCATGTCTGGAGGTTGCATTGCTTTGTGCTTAACAGCCACAGAACTTTCCCCAGTCAGTGTTTCTTCCTCAAATTTGTAGCTAATTTTTTCCATTGCTCTGTATTTCTTGTTTCCTGGCATCCAGGCAGTACACTTACTAGCCCGTTATGGAACTTTGCCCAGGAATACGAAAGTCTACTGACCTTTTCTGTTAAGTTTCTGTTTTCACACTGGAAGAGCTAGAGTTAAGCTGTTACTCAGTGTGCAGGCATCTTGGAAGTCCTTGTAAAAATCTTAAACTTTATCGACTTTGTTGCATACTTCGGAGCCCTACTTGCACTTCCTTTGTAATTTGCCTTTCTGTTCTCTTTCCCAACCTATTATAACCTCTCTGATTACCTCTTACAGTTATTGTGCAATGTTTGTATACACCCTACTAATTGTTTGTTTACCAGCATCTGCTGTTTTAGACTCAACTAAAAATTCTACCAGAGCTGATCTTTCACTTACTATTCTATCACATTATTTTTGCTTATACTTTATCAGTCCCTGTTAGGGAAGGCATTATGTAACCTGCATTCCAAAAATCCTGTTCTGCCTTATCCCACTCTATTAACTTTGCCAAGTACCTTGATTATTTTGCTAATCCACCTGTGAATTACATCCGCTTGCCCATTTTTATCCCCTACTTGCACATGTCCTATTCGGTATTTTCTCAAAAAATCCAGTTATTTCATGTTGTTTGCTCCTTCTCTTTTCTAAAGATACCACCTCCAGTTTTTTTATTCTATTTACAATATGCAGTATTTTAATTATAGGTGGTTTGTTTCTTCTGATTGAGTATTATAGTTGTCATACAGTATTTTATATGCCCTACTAAATTTCCCTTTTTAACAACAACTTTTGTTCTAGAATCGGTAAAAAACTCTACTAAAGCTGGTCTTTCACTTAGCACTCATCTATCCTATTATCTTGTATTCTTATATCAATTCCTGGTAGGGACAGCAGTCTGTAACCTGCAGTCCAAACATCTACTTGGCCTCATCCCACTCTGTCACATTTCCGTTTCTGTGTATTTGCTGAAAAGTACCTTGGTTCCTTTCCTATTCTTCCCCAGCTCCCTCTTGCCTACTTTCTTTACCTCTGCTTTTATTCAGTTTGGTAAACTCTCATTTCTCCATTGCGGGGTTGGCTAATTTATGTACATAACATTCTGTTGGTTTACTATTGAAATGTCAACTTCGGAATGTACGCCTATGAATTATTCAAACTACAGATGTTCGAATAGTTCATATGTGTACATGCTAAATGTTTGTTATATTTGCGAATGTACTGTGCATTCACAAACAAACATTCGAAGAGATGTACAGAGATCGCGGTACAGTGCGGTTAGGGAAATACATCCCTTTCCTCACTGTAGTGTGATCTCGGAGTTGGAATATATAGTTGGGGGGTGTGAGGGATGTTAGTTGTAGGGTTTTGGGATTTACGACAAGGTTGGCATTTTCGTTAATTGCTGTAAAATGTCAAATTTGACGCTTTTGGCAATTACTACAGATTGTCGACATTTAGTATGAAATTTATTTTAAATTTCATAATTTCAATAATAAACCCATTCTGTTTGGTTGTTGTTTTTCTCTTTAAGAACTGCATCCAAAATCCTGATCTCTCCTTAATTCTCAGAATTCCAGCCTGTTTCATCATCATCCCTTTCCATTGTGATGTATATCCTTTTCTTTGTGTTATGCATGTGAACTTTTGACTATGTAGTGCTAAGTTGTCCCTTCAAATTTGGTAATCCCAAACCATCTTGTACCATTGGAAGAATCAACTTAACCCACTTAACTGTTGACCTTTCCCCCTCCCAAATACATTCTTTCAACTCTTTAATAATTATGGCCCACAACTTCCTTTGTGGTTGCTGCCTTGTGTATAAAACTAAAAGGACTAATAAACATTTTCAGTGTTTGTATCTTACTATCCATAGCCATAATCAAGCGTTTCCATCGTCTTAAGTTTTTTTTTTTTTTTTTTTTAAGACTCTTCCATCATATCCTTTGCTGCCATAACAGCATTCTTTTTAATCCATACACCCAAAGTACTTAATCTTATCATGTCTCCATAAATATGAGTAGTGCTGAACCAAATTGTTTGTGGGTACATACTTTATTGCTGAAACTTTTCTTTTGTTTTCATTTATTTTATATCTGGAAAAGACTTGGAAATTCTCTCAGAATGTTCCGCCACACTGAAATGTTCTTTTTTTAGTCAAGTAAAAAAATATTATTTGCAAATAAAGCTAACTTTTCATGATTGCCAAACCTGTTATATGCTTGGATGTATGAGTTGCTTATTTTTTTCCAGTTGCTTTTATTATAAAGCAAATAACAAAGGGCAAAGAGAACATTCCTGCCTAGTTCCTCTGTTCAAACACAGCTTGTTGGATAACCTTTCCACCTTAATACTTGCCTCCCACCCTTCAAATATCATCTTAATAGAACTGTATTATTCTGTCAGGGAATGCAAATGCTACCATTGTTCTATTCTTAAAATCCTAGCTGGCTCTATCGAGTGCCTTTTCTGCATCAAGACCCACCAAGAATAGTGGCATTTTCTTATACTGCTTTCCTCAGGATCATCTCCCTTCCACAACACTACACTGATCCATCTCTATAAAATGTGGCAACGCCTTTGCCATTTTCTTAGTACAGACATAAAAACTTGATAAACATGGTTTAAGATTGAAATTGGTCTGTGTGAAGCTGGGTTTCATGGATCTTTACCCTGCTTGGGTAATATAACCACCACAGCTTTCTTCTAAGGTGCTGGTACTTCTATCTCTTTTAAAATGTTATTAAGCAAAGGCTTCTGTATCTGTGGTCTTTCTTCCATCCCAACTTCCAAATTTCCACAAAAATGCAGTCTGTTCCTACATGTTGATTAATTATTTTACCTCATTCTCCTCCCTATCATGCTTTTAATTGTTAAGCCTTATCTACCATTAACCTTGGCATAATTTGTGTACTGTAAATATTTCCATTTGTGCTTTCTGTTGGTTTTTACATTCCCAACTTTCTACAAATGCTCATAGTATTCAAAATGTTTTGATATCTCTATAGAGTTTTACTTGTTATAGGTTTCAGAAGTTTGCTATTACTCTTTCTGCCTTCAGTTGCTTAAGTTGCTGTGCTAAAAGTTTTTGTGTTCAAGTTGTAAAAAAAATAATTGCATAACAGCAGCCTTTCTAAATTTGTGCGTATTATCAAAATATTCTGTCATTCTCCCTTTAGCACTTTGCATTTATTCCTGCTCTTGTTCTTTGAGATTCCCCTTATTGTGCAGCACGTTAACCTTTTTCAACCCTTATAAATAATTGCTATTACTTTTTCAAATAGCTCTCTAAGTTCTATATTGTTTTTGTTTTTTTTTTAATTTTATCACATTGATTAGCTTTCAGTTTTGAAGAAATTTCTGTCTTCTCTAATAACTGTCATATAATTTCCATTATCCATTCTGTAAATTCCTGTCTCTTTAATAGCTAACTATGAAAACACTGGTGTATCATTTTGAGCTTCATTACTGTTTATCAGTTTGTATTGATGTATGTTCTGAAATAGTTATTGGATATGTTTCAAAACTTTCAATTAAATATGCATGCTCTTGTAAAATATGCTTTCTATCCAGTTTAGCCCACTTATTTTACCTTGAAGTATAATATGTACATTCTGTCTGATTTCCTACTACTGAATTCACATAGCAAACATTATCATATATTTCTTCAGAAGTCTACTTTATTTTCCTTTTCTACTCATTTTTTTTCAGGTCTTCCTGAAAAGCCACACTACTGTAAATCATGTTCCAGTCTCCACCCACAAATAATATTCCCTGCTTAAACGTTACTATTTCTGCCGAAATTCTGTTAAGCTCCTTGATGGCAGTTTTATGTGGAGTTTAAATGCATGTCAGCACAATCCTTCTCTCTCTCTGCTAATATCTCTTTATTACCACAAATCTACTGTTATTGCCCCCCCCTTCTGTCACTATTGGAATCCGTCTAGCAATCTGTATTATTACCCCTCTTTCCTTTATATCCAATACTCTGCTTATTCGCAACCCTGAAGTCCTTTCTTTGTCAACTTGACATACTAATTTAATTTCTATTGGTGTGTCTCCTGCAACATTCCTATTTGTGCCATAAACTTCTTAATATAATTCAGTAATGTCTGTTTCTTTGTCTACACCTGTAAGACCGTTTTCATTCCATGATAATATGGACAGTGTAGCCACTATGATAAAAAGCTATTACTCACACCTCTTTTACATAACAGCTCTTTAAAATGTATATTTCTGACTTACCTTGTGTACAAACATTAATGTTTGGCATTCTGTTATGTAGTTGCTTCTTCTCATTTGGATTTGAACCTGTGATATTTTTCAAGACTTATTGCTTCAGTAAAAACACTCAAATGATAAATATATTTGAGAACCCACATCTTCTTTAAATGTAAAACCAACACACAAAACAATGTACATATTATCAAATGAAATTTACCCCTTCAGATAGGCGCAGTTGTCCCAAACCACTGTCTGCACCCACTGAAATTACCTAATCTAAAATTTTCGTACCCATGCTAAAGCATGTTGCAGCCTGTATTCTCACTTTATACTAATTACTGTCTGTTTTTTTCTTATTTCATTTATCCTTCCAGGCATGAAAATCAGCTTGCATGCTTTTAGCTGTATGGAAAAATGGAAAAGTGCACAGGATGCTGTTAACTAAATTACATTTGTCACTGTTATGTTAAAGGCATTGAAGTAGCATGGCTGCTGGGGAGCCAGGTACTTGTATAACTTAGTCACTTTCCACTGTTTCAAACATCCTTTATTTTTCACTAAAATGCTTATCATACATTTAAATGTTAATTAGGCTATAATCTTCTACAATTTACTTGGCAGACAGTGTTCAAGCCACTCATGGGTAATTACTTCTACTGGCAGACTTTGCATCTTGAAGTTGGTAATGAGGAAAAAAAACACCTATTGACTTTGCAGATGTAAGTAACCTTTTTAAAGACCAAAAAATAAATAAAAAATGGAAGAAAGCCAAGCAAAAGACTGCAAATGTACAATTTATTAAGTGCTTTCATCTCACATGCAAAGAGACTTCAACAGAACAAAAGATTTCCTTACATAGACAATTTAAATAATTGCTACAGAGTCTCTGGTTAAAAAATAACATCATCCCTCCTAATTACTGCTGACTGTAACTTGACCTTTTTAAACACTGAAAGAAATACAATGTACTTTTACAGATAACATTTTTTGTTTACACACACACAGTAAAACATATAATTATAAAGCAGAAAAAACAAAAGTCATGAAATCGTGAAATGGGTATCCTAAAAAGCCACCAGAAAATATTGAAGTGGTTAAAAATATATACAAAAATGACATTTGTTGCAAACTTTACCAAAAATACACTGTTCATCAATCGTTTAAATAAATAAATAAGTAAATAACCAAACTGATTTTACTTTCAGTGCTTACCCAAATGTAAATATATAGATAAATATTCCATTTGGGGCCTTTTTACCTATTCTTTCCCCTCAAACATATATTAGGCTTTCAAATACTAACATTTTAAATGACAAAAGCATCCTTTAAGTTAAGAACACTACTGATGGACAGTGTGCCATTCAGACCTGGGAAAGTGGTGGCATCAGTTCTAAGTTGCCATTGCAGTTCTTTTAATTTTAGGAGGTCATCCAAGGACCCCCCTCTCTGTCCCAAATCCACATGGTCAGTAGCTAAAAACTTAAAATAATGATATTCGTGTTCACTAACATGCCTATATAAGGTGTTTTTGGAGTTCTTTTTCCCTATATAGTAACAATGTTGGTAAATTCAATCTATAAAACTTCATTTAGGTTTTCCCATGTAAAAAACACTTACAAGATTGACATAGGGCTAGATAAACAACAGCTTTTGTACTGCAACAATATTTTCTCTTCAGTTTAATCACACCATACCTGTCTAACTGTACACTAGTGGTTTCAAGAAGGAGCTAGCACTAAGTACAATACCCACATTTTGACATTCTACCTTCTTGGTTACCATTATTCACCCTTTCCAGTAAGTTTTTCAAACGGGTATCCCTTTTATGAACTACTGATGTAGCTGGACCCACCACATTCATACAGTCCAAATTGGTCTTAAAAATGTTCCAGTTCTTTTCAGTAATATTTCTAATGTCATAAAATTCCCTGTTATAAGTTAAAACAAGTGCCTTTCCAAAACTACTATGTAGGTTCCTTCCATTATCACTCAAGGGGAGGATAAAATTCCTACCCAAACCCAGTAAAGGGAAGAAATGACCGTTCACCCTCTCTTGTTGAACTTCCTGAAAATTTTCATTCAAAAAGGGTCCTGGATACCCCCTTCTGGCCAACATTCCTTTTAGAATGTTGCATTGGATCTGAAATTCACCATCTTCAGATATCATTCTGGCCAGCCTAACGCATTGGCCCTTAACCAATGATTTTTTCTGGTGGAGATGGTGCCAATTGTTATAATGCAACAGTGTGCTGGAACAGGTTGACTTTCTATAAATATTAAAATCAAATTTTCTTTCTATTTTATTCTTAGTAATGGTAACATCTAGATAATTAACATAATCATCAGAAAAAATCATAGTAAAGGTAAAAAAAATCAGTAATGGTATGAAGGAACTCAAAAAACCTTTCAGGATTTTTCTTGGAATCAGTCCAAAAATTATGATATTGTCAAGGTATCTTCCATAAAATGACCAGCATGTGCCCCAAGTAGCTTCTCAGTATGCAAGAATTAGGTTAGCAAAAATTGGGGCACATGCTGCCCCATCGCTACACCTCTCTTCTGCCTAAAATATACTGGTGGTCAAATACCATAAAATTATTTTCTAAAACTGTTTCCATTAAAGATCTTAAAATTATGACCTTAGCATGGTCTAAGTTCTAATTTTTGCATAAATATTGGTAAAACCATTCAGTATTTGTGTGTGGGTGATGATTGAAAACAAGTCTTTGACATCAGTAGTGACGAAAATTATGTCATCTGTATAAAGTTCGTGGGACCTTTGGTGAAGAGAACTTTGTGTGCTGTTATCTGTTAAAAAATATTTTGTGTCCTTACATACATACAAATATTTCAAATGGGATACATATTACATTGTCGAACTGTAACAAGTTCGAATGCCATATTTTTGAACCCATATGTTCGAAATTGGAAAAGTTTGAATGTTTCAATGGGGATTTCTGTTCAGTGCGAAAAGGGAAGTTTTCCCTATGCTACACTGTAGTGCGATCTCGGAGTTGGTATATTTAAAGAGCAGGGGGTGCCGGTGGGCTTGCCCCCCTGCTTACAACTATCAGGTAGTTTTTTTCTGTTTTTTATTTATTTATTTATTTTTTTTGGCGGTTTCGAACTTTTGAAAGTTCGAACGTATGGGTTCGACCATATGGAGTTCGGACTTTTGAAAGCTCAACAACGTAATATGAACCCATTTCAAGCATGGGTATTGAAAGCCATTCTATCTTGCCAATATACCATAACACTTATTCCCATAATAAGTGTCCATGCTGTTCTTAAAAATATCTAAACTAGTACTTGCTTTAATGTAATTTGGTAGTCTGTTCCATGCATCAGCTACTCTGTCAGAGAACCAGTTAGTATACTTGTCATTCCTACAGAATCTTCTACATAGGTTGTCTGATGATCCTGTAGTACTTTTTGATAACCCCAAACATTCCCAGAGGTAGTTGTCTCTAAATGCCCTATATACTTGAATAAGATCTCCTCTTAGATATCTATAAGAGACACTGTACAAGTTCAGATATTTTAGTCTTTCATGATAACTAACATTTTCACATCCATTGATGCCCTTGGTGTATTTCTGCTGTACTCTTTCCAGTTTACTCATGCTTCTTTTCTTACAGGTTTTCCATATCGTTATTCCATGCTCACATTTTCATTTAATGTAACTAACAAACAATGACTTCATCATTTTTGATTTCCTAGACTTAATAAATCCGTTTATTCAACCTGTAGTTCTATAACTATCATTAACCAATTGATTGATATGATTAGAAAAACTCATAGCTGAATATACCCATATACCAAGGTCCTTGAATGAGTCTACAGTTTTGATCGCTGTGTGCTGTATTAAATATTCACCTTTCAATGTATGTCTCCCAAATCTCATATGCTTAGTTTTTGATGTCTTTCTCAGCATATTATTCTCCTGTGCCCAAATGGTCAATTTAGTCAAGTTAGTTTTGCAGGGATGCCTCATCTGTAATAAATATAATCAATTTACCCATTTTCAGATCATCTGCATATAGACAGTATAACACCTCAGATGAAAAAGTTAGGTCTGAAAGATACAATCAAAACAAGTAAGGGCCTAGGACAGAGCCCTGTGGGACACCCTGACTGTAACCAAGGATTTCACCTGTCTAGTTGCTGTATGATACTTACCATGTCCTATTTGTAAGCCATGCAGCTCTCCATCTCATCAAGAGTACATCAATACTTAGTTGTACTAATTTATTGATAAGTGTTTTGTGTATGACCCTGTCAGATGTTGAAATTAAAACTATAGAAATTATATCACAGCACAATTTTTCATTCATAGTTGTTATATTGTTATAGAACATCATGTTACAGGTGGTAATAGATCTGTTTTCAACATATGCATGCTGATATCTGGTTTCAAGTCTCAACCTATCCAGTTCTGACAATAACTTATCCAATATTATATTCTCCATTATTTTTCCACAACATGAAAATAGACTTGAGTTTGTATGACTCTGGGTTTGTTTCTCCTTTCCCTTGAAAACATAAGTGCATGTCTCCAATCTTGAGGAATCTCTCATATTTATATGACCTAGTGAATAATAGATATAAAGGTACTGTAAGTTCTTGCTGAAGTGTTCTCAGGCCATTGTTACTAATTTCGTCTCCTCCCTGTGCTTTGTTTGGATCCAGTTTGCACAGTTCTTTTTCAATATAATCTAATTTGGTTCCCTTATCTGGGGTTACCTGGATGTCACTAGGACAACGTATTACCCCTTTTGTGTAGCCAAACTGTTTTGCATAAGATTTTGTAAGTATATCTGTAATCTGTCGTGTCTGAGAATACATTTTAGAATTTGCACACAGTTTATAAATTTGTGTCTTTACTGCTTCCACATCTTATGTACTTATAAAAATGTTCCTATTATGCTCAATATCTTTATATAGATTTTTTTGATCTTGTTTCACACTATTCTTGATCTGTTTATCCAGCTTGTTTATTTCATTTTTCAAAGTTGTAGTTCAACCTCTCTTCCATTTCTTATATTTTTTGTTTCTTATCTTAATCAGGTATCTTTTTCTTATGGAAATATATCCCCCCTGATGTTGTATGCCTAGATCCTGATGTTAAACATTTTTTTTTTTGCAGTAAATTTCTTTTTCAAAACTTTCCACATTCCATCTGCAGTTTTTCCGCTGAACACCTCACTCCATGTAGTTTTGGATAGTGACTGTTTTGCTTCCATATAATCTGTAATTAACCTTCTGTGCATTGATTCATATTTCAGTTTGGCACAATTATCTAGCAGCAAATTAACCTTTATAACCCCATGATCACTGCACATCAATGGTAGTACAACTTGACTGGAAGTAACAGTAATTTCTTTAGGAACACAAACAATTTTCTAGTATGTTCCGTCCCCTGGTAAGTTTTTTTACAATCTGAAGTAGTTGTTCCTGAATTTACATTGTGAATAATTTCCCTTCTAACGTTGTTGAATCAATATTATTCCAGTCTGTTTCTGGTAAATGTAACTCCCCAGCTAATATTTTTCTTTCTTCCTGTGTTTCATACAAGAAATGTATGAATTCCTCTAGGTCATCTGCACTTGACCTTGGTGGTCTATACACTCCAACAATTGTTATATGTTCCAGGATTGTCTTTATTGTCATAGTTACACAGTCTATAGTGTTGGTGTTATCATTGAAAATGTAACAATCACAGGTCTCATGATTATCTTTAATCCCTATCATAACACCTCCACCTGATTTTTTGTTAGAATGTCTGTTACAGAAAAACATTTATACCCTGATGGAACTGGTTTCCAGTCATTGTTCTTTAACAAAATTTCATAAACAATGACAAGATCAATCCTGTCGGAACATAGTAATTTTCCAAATAAAAAACTTTAGTATCAATACTCTAGCATTAACAACCGTCAGAGATGCAGCAAATGTTGCTATCTGTGGACTGTTCAATTTTTGACCTGGCAAAAATCCTGCCTAGTGTTTGTCAAATGTTGCAAAATATCTGCTGCAAAAATTCTCATCCCTGATCTTAACAAATGCACACCATCCTTTCTGAACAAGTGTGCCCAAAACTAGGCTTGGATGGTGTACGCATTTCCATATTTTTAATCGGGACATTTTTTCCATGTAGATATTTACCCCAAAAAATCTTTTAATTCACAGTGACCTGACTATCCTTTTTATAGGTGATTTGTGAAAAATATGTCCTAACACCAGTACAAGCTATACTAAGAGGGTCAGTTCCCTACTAACAGTCAGAGAATCCTTGCTGATGACATCATTTGTACCAGCATGAATAAAAATGGATCCGTACTTCCTTACATTAAGGCATTCCAAGGCTTGTCTCACATATTCTATTTTTGCTCCTGGCAAGCATAACATTATTCAGTGTTCATTATCTTCTCTGCAGGTATAAGTATCAGTTCCTCTAATAATTGAATCTCCAATTATAAGAATATCTTTTCAGGCCAGGTCTGAATAATCTTCAGCTTCTAATACAGTAATATCTCTTCTGTCAGTTGCTACAAAGGATAGATCTTCATCACCATTAGTCTAATTAATCCCACTGTTTTGATTGTGTATTAAATTCTCATCCAGCTGGTATTGTAAATCCACAGCTTGAGCCATGCAGTCAACATCTGCCTTTCTCTTCTTTTTTCTGCCCTTGCCTCTTTTTTTCTACCTTCTCTGTTGGAAAAATGATGCCTTCTTCTATAGACTGAAGGTTTTCTGATAGATAAATGTCATCATTCCCTGTAACCTGTGTGTTACATAACAAAGCAGTGTCCTTTTTACTACGTATTCTCTTTCCTTTACAGTCATTAATCAGTTTCTTTTTCTTCTTTGTTATTTGTTGTGAACTTCTTCCTTTCTTTCTTTTTCTGTTTCCTTCTAAACAAACTGGATCCTCAGATTGCTGAATACTTACATCCAGAATTCCAACGTTGTCAGGGGCATCTTCTTATTTCATAGGGGGTTAAATGATTTTTGCAGACAGTAGATGCATCATTTCCTAAATGTGCTCTATTTGTTCTATGCCTAACAATATTTATTTCATCAGTCAGGTCATTAATATATGAAACAATTCTCCAAGCCATGCCAAGTGCACAAGTGCAATCATCATTAAGTCTAGATTTACTTCTAACAATGGTAAGCAAATCATCCAACTTTTGACAGGAGGAACACAGATCACCAGTATTATCAGCTGTTATCTTTAAATATGCCTAGCATTTATTACAGTGTACAAGATATTTGTGTATTAGCAAATCGTTAATTGCATACTCATTTAAGGAATCCATATTCAGCTTCAAATGAATAAAATATTGTAAAAGAAAAGAATAATCAAAAACAGAAACTGCAGAATTCAAACAGAATTTAAATCAACTTCTATGGCAAAGAATCACACCAGCAATATACAACTAAATAATAAATTAAGTACAGTAAAGTTGTTCAGACCATACAAGTTCTGCAAGCCCAACAAAAGTTGTAATTCCTTTAGGATTGTTTAGATATGCTCAGGATTTTCCTGTCTGCAGTCTGTGTGAATTTATAGCTGTCTAAGCCCCTTAGGGTCGCTAGAGCTTGCCTGTCTAAAACCTCTCCCTTTCTAACAACCAACAGTGAAATTAAAGGTAAAACAAAAAATATGAATCAAAGTAAGTCTTGTTAACAAGCTATCCCTTCCTACCTACAAACAGTTAAAACAGTGATAAATACAATATAAATTCAAATAAAATGTCTCTTACCGGTCATCTCCACAGTAAAATCACAAACCAAGGTAGGATTGTTTAGTCCTTCAACACTGTCTCAACCTTATCCAATAACGGACATGGCTGTTTTTCTACATAGATGGATAAGGGCTCAGTGGTCCATCCACAGCCCAAAAGAATTGGTCGTAGTAGGGGGATTTTGCAACCTTTTACGGATTTAGGAAGCCCATATATCAAGGGTACTGTTGGAAACTCAACCATAAAATAATCAAACAAGTCTTTCCGCTGTTTTTTAGTTAAAAAGTTACATATGTCCTCAGTCTCTTCAATTACCTTGACCAATGAGCAAAAGTATGTTTTGAATAGAGAATTATCATTCGTCCCCTCAAAAGCTTAAAACCTATGCAATGTCTTGACTGACCTTAGACTTTTTGTTAGCAATATATCTTTGCAAATTTTATATGGTAATGGTTGTGACTCTCAGATTTACAGTTTTAGGAAACCAAGCCAGTTTGTACCCATGAATCCTCCTTTTGGACTTTTATTAAATTGTGTGAGCAGGATATATGCCACTTTTTAACTAAAAAACACTGGAAAGACTTTTACAACTTAACTCAATTTAAAGCTCTCTTGGAATTGATTTCAATGGAAGATATCTACATTAGACTTGCTGATATGGACGGTGGGTTGGTAGTTATGGATACTACAGCGTACTGTTTGGGTATGTATAAAATGCTTTCTGATAAGTCAACTTATGGCATTTGTTCTAAGGAAGTTCTTGATAAGGTTATGGAGAGCATACATACCTCTCTGCATGATTTATTGATGGAAGGGTTTATGACTGAAGATCTTGTTACGGGCTTCGTAAAACCAGTAAAGGGTTGGCTATGACTGATTGTTTCAGGCCATAGATGGGTCACTGAGCCCTTGTCCATCTGTGTAGAAAAACAGCTACATCCGTTATTGGATAAGGTTGACACAGTGCTGAAGGGGACACACAATTTTTGTCTGGTTGATAATAGTCGACTAAAAATATTGCTAGTGATTTTCTACTTGTTACATTGGACATGGTGTCCCTATTCACTGTTGTCCCTAATGATGTTAGGGCTGAATTTATTAGACTCTTTTTCTCAGGAAATTCAAATTTTTGCCATTGAACATATACATTTGTTTTGTACCCTGTTTGATATAATTTTAGAGAATAATGTTTTTACTTTTGATGGTAGCTTTTATGCCCAGAGAGTTAGTGTGGGCACTACATGTGCACATAGCTATACAAATATCGTTCTTGCCTATTTGGAGTCTCCTTATATTTTTGAGAGCAGTAATTTTTATTGACAGTTTGTGCATTATTATGTGCACTTTGTGGACGATGTGTTTTTAATTTAGATAGGCACTGTTTGTTACATGATTGTATTGATATACAACAGGCAACTAGCTTTTTGTGCTTTACATTGAATATTTTGTCTGCTATTATAGAATTTTTGGATGTACAGGTGGTGAAAAGTGATGTAGGCTTAGACAGATGTATAGGAAACTGTGTCAGTAAATGAGTGTACTTGATAAGCAAAACATACACCCACCACATGTTTTTAAAAATGTAGTTGGAGGGCAATTCTTTAGGCATGCAACATTGAATGTAAATGATAATAACATGAAATGATTGTTTGATGAGCTGACAGATGGTCTTATCAATAGAGGCTGTGGTGTGAATGAGTTAAAGATGGTATGTGATGAGGTATCCTCTCAGCGGGAGGCTAGGGCTAAGCCTTCTCAGATCCTCAAGTGAAGGGATCTAAGTACAGTAATAGAGGTACTCTCAAGAGGAGTGTCACTTATTTGAGTGACATCCACCCATTATGTAATATTGTACAGAAACATTGACATGTACTTATGTGTGATGATAAATATAAGGGGATATTGAGTGATGCCCCTAAGTTTTGTTTTAAGAATATCAAGTCTTTTAAAAGGTTGCTATGTTACAAATCAGTTACCAAGACTGTTCATGAACCTGATATGTGTACAACTCATCCCTGTGGAGGTTGTAATATGTGTCGACATATCAATAGGAGTGATATGGCTGAGAATCCAGACACACAAGAGGTTTATAAATTTAAACACTATGCCACCTGCAAAAGTAACAGGCTGGTGTATTTGATTGTAATGTAAATCAAAGTTTTTATGTTGGGAAACCAGTAGAACTTTGAGGGAAAGAATACGTGAACATTTGTACATAGCCTAGTACCTACCTATGAACCTATCGGCCCTGGGGCCTACACATGCCCAGCCAAAAAGGTACCCTGGCTTTTGCCACCCAGGAAAATTATTGTCCTGTTCCAACACAGGAAGCTTGGGGGGGGCTCAGAAGCTTACATCCAGTCCTTGATACAGCAAATCTGAATCTAGTCTACACTAGTTACAGGAAAGGCAGGAAACATGCTTAGATTTTTTTTTTAATATATACAGAAAAGTAGCTAAAACAGCAGTAAAAACAATTCAAATGCAGTGCAAGCTAGCACACTTGAGTATGTAGCAATGTTGGACCAAACAGTTTAAAAAATGCAATTAAATTAAAAATTACTAAAAACAAGTGCAGAAGGAGTCTATTAGGTAGAATCAGGTAAAGAGATGGGACTGGGGGGAGTGTCCCAGATCAAATCTATAGTGGGTGCGGGCAACTGCAAAAGCCTGCAAATTTAAACAAGAGGAATAGAAAGGGTGGGTAGGGGAAAACCAGCACCTTCAGCAGAGATCTGAAAAACTATACAGTGAAGCAAAAATAACAGTGCACAACTCTGAAGTCAGCCAGCAATGATATAAAATTAGTCAAACAACAATTAACAGTACACAACTCTGAAGGGCCAGAAAAATATACTTAGCTATGTATATCTCCAGATAGTTTGAAGAGCACTCTGTCAGGACACAGGAAGCCTCCAGCAATGATATCATTGCTGGTATATATATATATATATATATATATATATATATATATATATATATATATATATATATAAATTCAGACTTCTTTTAGGCGTAGTAATTAATACTGAGCTAGTAGAAAGGAAATAAAAACTCAGACACTGAATAGATGATTAAGCTTTCGCTCTTATTCAGGTGGAAGAGTTTCATCAGAATAACCTATAGTCAACAATACTTACATTATATGTAACTAGAGTCACATGTAAACAAAAAAACAATGAACTACTTATAACTTATTAGTACAGTAACCAATAGTACAACCAGACAATATTTAAACTGTGCCACTCATCTAAACACAATAACCATGAACATACATATGAATGTCAGGGGCATGAATATTTAATAAACACTCCCTTGTGTTAGCTAATCATTGAACAAATGTACAGTGTGCGCACTAAATATGCATGTAGGAGACATGAATATTCATATAACTGTACAAATGGTGACTAACAAGTGTGTCAAAAGTCAAGGATGGATGCAAACACATTTTGTAGAAAGAGAGCAACTGTCAAAATACAACAACTGTCAAAATAGAATTAAATCTTCCATTTTAAAGCGCATTTAATATTAACACTTTCATTCAGATCAGGGTATGTTTCAGAATTAAGCAGTAATTGCCATTTAAGTTCTCTTAGTTCTAAATATAATTCCCAATCTCCAAAAAAACAGTTAACTTGTTCTAATACTATGAAGTAAAATTTACTAAAAGAAGTACAAAAAATGCTATGTTTAGCAAGGGCAAAATTTAAGTTTTTTGCCCTGATGGCTCCTAGATGCTCCTTAATTCTATCTGAAAGTTTTCTTGTAGTTTTACCTACATAAAATGCTTTACAAGATGCACAAATACCTACGTATACTACTGCTGTAGAATGGCAGAAGAAATATTTTGAAAACTTAATAGTATAATTACGATGTGTGAACGTGTATTGAGATCCTATGAAAATGTAAGGGCATACCACACATTTATTACATGAATGCATCCCATTTTGAGAGTTGGAAGTAGAAGTAGAATTAATAAGAAAAGGTAAATCTCTGTTTTCTAAACTCATTCTTATGGTTTTGGTTCTTTTAAATGAAAAGGTAGATGCAGTGCCAATAGCAGCTGATATATATATATATATATATATATATATATATATATATATATATAGAGTACATGTATATATTAATAAGCACAATACGAACAATGCCCTATTTACACATATTCTTGCTACTACTGATGAAACTTAAGTTTAAATTTAGTACAGTAGAACTGTTTAGATTGTCTGTTAGAGGAGGAGATATCAGAACTGCGACTGAATGTATTGAAACCAAGTGGCTCTTGGGATTTCAAAGGAATAGTGGTAAAGGTCTTAATGAATGTGTTCCTTTAAAACCACTATTAAGATCATGTGGTCTTAAACAGTAATTTTGAATCTGATTATTTAATGGTTGTGTGTATGGTTTGTAAGTGATCTGAGGAAGCAAGTAGTTAGCTTGTCTTGTGTTAGTATCTTGCCTTCTGTGTTTAATTATTTTTTTATACGGACTTGTTGACTGATTACATTTCTTTTATACAAACTATATTGACATATTTGCAGTTATAAACATTATACATCACATATAATTTTCTGTGCAGAAGTTGTCAGTCAAACATTAGATGGCTTGTTTACTTCGTCTTCCCTTAAACCTCATTTATCCTCCAAAACATTATTCTGCAAGTACTATTCCCGCAATTGCAATTTTGTTTCTGTGTAATTTTCTCCTATTCTTTTCTAAAGATCCCACTTCCAGTTCTTTTATCTCTGTTATTATATTCACTACTTCTAGTATGCTTGATTTAGACTTTGGTTTCCTCTTTTGGCATACACCAAAATTAAACTCAGCAAGACCTTAACTGTGTCTATTCAGATCTTGTATTACAGCTCAAAGAAAAGTTCCTTAGTTACACCAATTTGTTCACCCAGTATTTCTGGCAGAGTAGTCTGCAGGGAGTTTTTCAAATCTGCCAAATCATTATACTCCCACAAAATATGTTCATAAGTACCTTTTTCTTCTTTATCACACCTCCAGTATTTGCAATCTCCCTGTAGAAAACATTATTCGGAGTCTGCTTGCGGTAGAAAAATACCTATGCAAATACATCCAAGCAAAAATCCTAAATCTTCTAAATTTTGTTGCATATTTGGAAGCCATGCATATATTCTCCCATTGTTTCTTTGTGAATGCTTATCCAGTCTCTCTTCCCCTCCCGGATAAAATCCTTCAACTCTTTATTAGTTGTTCTCCACAACTTCTCTGGTTGATTAAGTATGCCTGACTTCTTTAGAAAACAAAAGGACTAAAAAAAGATTTTCATTGCTTGTATTTTGTTAACTATATCCATAAAACAGAGATTCCAGTTTCTCAGTTTTTGTATTGTCTTTTGTTTAGTCTCTTCCCACATATCCTTAGCTGCCATAACAGAATCCTTTTTAACTCATACTCCTCTAAGTAGTTCATTTTATCATGCCCTGATAAATAATGGGTATTGCTGAACCAAATCTTGTGTGGGTACATAGTTTACAGCTCTTGAATTTATTTTATCTTCATTAATGTTGTGTCTTGAAAAGATTTGAAACTGTTTTAGAATATTTCACAGCACTGAAATATCCTTTTCTGGGTTTATCAGGTACAAAATAATATCTGCAAATAAAGCCAACTTTTCTTAATTGCCATATCAATTATAACCTTGAATTTCTGAGTCCCTTATTTTCTTTGTCAGTGGTTCTAAATGTAATGCAAATAATGGGGAAAGAGGACACCCCTGCCTGGTTCTTCTGTTCATACAGAACTTATCAGAGAGGAACCACCCCCCACTTTAATTTCATCTCTGATCTCTCATATATCCTCCTGATTAACCTTATGCTTGTATCAGGGAATGCAAATGCTTTAATTGCCCTATGCATAAAAGCCCATCTTACTCTTTTGAATGCTTTCTGTGCATCAGCACCCACTAACAACAGTGGTATTTTCGTATATTCTGCTTCCCTCTAGATTATCATTGGTCTGTTAATGTTGTCAAATGTTTGCCTTCCCTCCACAAAACCACATTAATCCATATCTTCAGTTTTGGTAACACCTTTGCCCATTGTTTAGCCATTGTAGACATAAACACTTTGTAGTCATGGTTTCGATTTGAAACAGGCCTTAATGAAGCTGGATCTGATGGGTCGTTACCATCTTTATGTATTACAACCACCACAGCTTTCGTCCAGTAAGTTGATGCTTTTCCTTCATTTAAAATACTGTTAAAAAAACTTGCAGATCTTTCTCTTCCCTTCTCACTTCCACAGGAATACCACCTATTCCTGGAGACATTCCCGTAGATTGGCTATATATCACCATTTTTAGTTTATCTCCTTCTGTTTTAACTGTTAATAATTGAGCTTTATCTACCTCTAACCTTGGCATATTTAATTCTTCCATAAATATTTCCATTGGTACTTTTTCTTGAATTCCACATTTCTTTGATTCATACAGATGTTTTTAAAATTTCCAAAATATTTGTAGTGCCTGTACAGGATCTCTTGTTATTTTCCTTGTTATGTGCTCCTTAAGCTTGGCAACAGCCTTTTCTACTTTCTGTTGCCCGAGCCATTTTGCTAAAACCTTTTGTGCTCTGGAATTATTATCAAAAAGCTGTTGTTTAATAATCTTTCTAAACTCATGAATATTATCTAGGTAGTTCCTTATTTTCTCTTGAGCACACTCTAGTTGTATCCCTTCTTTTTGTGATATTCTCCTTATTCTACAATACTTTAACCTTTGTCATTCCCTCTAAATAATTTTTGTTACTTCTTAATCAGATCTGCCCTATTTTTAAGCTCCACTTTCATTTTATCCCACTCACTAGCTATATTTTCTGAAGAAATTCCTGTCTTCCCTAGCCATTCCTTAAATTCTTCTCTATTAGAGATAGGTAGGGAAGCTCCAGTGTCATTTTTATTTTATTATCCTATATTTTTATTTCAGTCATTATTGGCACATGATCTAAAATCATTATTGGATGCATATCACAACTTTTAAATAAATGCACATTCCTGTGAAATGTAAATTCTGTCTAGCCTAGCCCATTTTTTTGTACCTTGGGTAATAATATGTAAATTCTGTCCAGGCTCCTACTACTGAATTCACATCTTCCACACCAAATATTTTCATAAATTTCTTCAAAAATCTACCCCCTTTTGTTATATTTTCCCTTCTGGGCTCCCCAGGTACATCCTTACTGCTGCAAATCAAATCCTAGTCCCCACCTATACGTAATATTCCCTGATGAAAGCTAATTATTTATCCCAAAATGTTCTTAAGCTCTGTTGTAGAAATTTTAGACTGACTATAAATACATGTCCAGCAGCCCCTTACTACTTCAAATCTACCATTATTATCTTTTTTCCCTTTTCTGTCACTATTGGAGCTCCTTTAGATGTTAATATAAGTAGTGCCCTTTTCCTTTGTCCCACATATTCCACTGAGTAACTATATTGTGATCATTTTTTTATCAAATTCACATGCTGAGTTCTTTCCAAATATGTCTCCTATAGCATAACTGTTTGCACTCTGCATTTGTTAATATAGTTCAGTATTGTTTCTTTTTTGTATATATTTGTGAGACCATTCATGTTCAGAGATAACATGGAAAGTGTTGCCATTATTGTAAAATGTTGTTATTCCCAGCTGTTATGCATAATAGCTTTTTGAAATGTCTAAATTCAGCTTTTATGTTACATGCATACACTAATGTTTGCCAGGTTGAGCTTTTATACAGTTGTTTCTTGTCATATCCATTTGAACCTATGTCACATTTTACAAAACTTTTTATTTTAATAAAAACCGTCAAAAAAAAATCCACCCCCAGAACACATCCAACATATCCGTAACCTGTTAACGTAATGCAAACATGCACAACTGTGTACATCTTAAAATAATACAGTTTAACCCTCCTAATATGAGCAATTGTACGAGACTGACAGCTGCACACACCGGCTTTAATTAATCTATAATTAAGGTTATCCATGCTAAGATGCATGGTACAGCCTGCAGTTCTACTTGCACTGAGTGGTGGTTGTTTTCGTTTTATCTTTATTTCTCTCCCAGATGTGGAAAAACATTGAATGCTTTCAGAAAGCATTGTCTGTTAGTCATTGAAAGAAAAAAGTATTCTGTTTTACTGCCCTATTGTCACTTTATCTCCACAGAAACCTGAGATCCTGATGCACAGTTTTGCTTTCAGCTACAAGCTTCTCATGTTGCACTGTCAGCATTTATTTAATAAAGGGAAATGTTTCCTTGCATTCAACATTCTCTTATTTACTTGCTTCTATTTAAAACTTGTTGTTAGATCAACCCAAGGGCCTTAATCCAGTAACTCTCCTATGCAAAAGTAAGAAAATGCATATCATTTTTACTTGTATCAAAGTCTGTGTACTTTTAAAACCCATCCCTCACATCAATAACCCAAGATTACAGCCTATTTTCAAGCTTACTTCATTTTTTACATTGAGTTGCTTACATTTCTTAAAACTAAACCAGAGGAAAGGAAGGAAGAAGAATTAAACAGCACCTGTTTACTTTAGTATCCCTATGACACACAAAAATAACAGAAAAAGCTTTATTATATAACAGGCACTATATGTCCTGTTTTATAAAAAATAGTGTTAAGAACAAAAATTGTTTTACTTATGTTACTCCTTCCCCTCTCTTTAATGTTCTTCTAAACATTAATGACAAGAAGTAGGGCATGTGCTTTGGAATCCCCTACAAGTTTAATGAAATTAAAAAGTCAAATATTTCTGTTTTTTTCTCGTTCAGCCTGTGATGGTCCCTACTCCAGACCAGTAATCAAGGAGCCTCAATCCTCACCACTGACACTGATGAAGGACAGCCACTAGGAACAAAAATGGATACACTCAGTATTTTCAGATGCAGCTCTCTGCACCAAGCACAATTTCCCATAAGAGCACGTAGGCCCCAAACAAGACTCCACACTGACCATTTTGGAGCTCTGTGTCCCTGTTCCAAGTAGTTCACACACACACACACACACACACACACACACACACACACCTGGAAAGGCTGGCACAGATTCACCAGATGTGCCCCCTCTGCCCAGACTATAGGGTAATTACACTGCCACCAGTCAGCTGCTCTAAGACTCTTACAAGGGTAACCAATTATAGTGAGTAGAATTAATACTAATATAAATTATAGAATTTGACCAATGAAGCAAGGTTTTTAGGAGTGGCCACGGTGTCACTAAAATAAGCATAAGTACTTTCAAGATGTTAAAAATGTATTTCCTAAAAGACCATCCACAATGAAAGGTATAGAATTATTTAATAATAAATAATAAAATAGATAACATAAGAATACTGAATATCTGTTTACAATAAACGCCAGAGATTTAATCACATGAGATATAAAAAATAACACAGCTGGGTAAATTCATACAGATACAGAAAAACAATACTTAACTAATCTCACTATATTTTCCTGTCTGACTAAAAAAATATTGTTCCCTAGTTAAGTGACTTACTACAGCAAGACAAGATGATGTGTGTGGTGTGTGAAATATTTGTGAGAGATCTTTCCTGTCAGGTTCCATAAACAAAGTGCTGCTACAAGAGTTCCATCATCTCTCTTACTAATATCTAAAGAATCATTTCAATGCTGGTTATAGAATAACATCACATCTGGTCACCTGACTCTGGTACAATACACACCCAGAGCTTTACTAAAATCTGTTGCAGCATCTGAAAGCTGTAAAACAATTTCAAAAACTTCCACCCTTGCAGGGTAGCAATTAGTTCACCCATAAGTACAGTACAGTAAAGTTCCTAGTCCTGGTTTTCCCAGACATTTTTGTTTCTGGCTGTAATCAGACCTGTATGATAAAATCTTTATGGACTTAACCAACCCATTTAATTTTCAACCTATTTTTTTTTTAAATTAGCTGGACTGAGATTAACCTCTTCTCTTCCAGAATTTTCTGTTAAAACATGCATTTAATCAGTTATAATGCTACTGTCTGACATACATGTACATCTCTCTTCTGTCCAGCAGGACCCACTGTTGATGCATTTTTAACTCAAGCAACTATACAAGTACATTTTTAACACGTGCATCTGTACAAATCAGTGTGATAGTCAAATGACATAAAATTCTTTACAAAACTCCATCTAGCTATGCTGGCATATGTTACACATGCACTGTCCTACTCTCCCTGGCACAGATGGCACTACCTCATATCATCACACAACCATATTTCACAAAGGTGATTAATGAGTAATCTCACCTTTATTCATTAATCTTTGAGTTATTGGTTTTCTTCCTGTTGATCTCCATCTCCCAGCTCCAATCTCTGGTTCATTTCCAATGTACTCCTGGTTCTTCTAGTCAACTCCTGTGCTTTTCTATGTCTCTCAAGCATTTTCCTTTGGAACATTGGAAAAGGTTTCACTAGCAAAGTCTCTTTATTATCACAAGAATTAATGCTTTGTAATCTCACCTTTATTCATTAATTTCTGAGTTATTGGTTTTCTTCCTGTTGATTTCCATCTCCCAGCTCCAATCTCTGGTTCATTTCCAATGTACTCCTGGTTCTTCTAGTAATCTCCTGTGCTTTTCTATGTCTCTCAAGCATTTTCCTTTGGAACATTGGAAAAGGTTTCACTGGCGAAGTCTCTTTATTATCACAAGAATAAAAAACAGAGTCCCCTTCTATTTGATACTCAGTCAGCCTTTTCTTCATTTTGACCTATGATCTTTGCAGTTGTATCAGCTCATGTGAACATGTGCTTAAAGTTTCTTTCATTTTTTTCAGCCTTTTGTTATTTGAGTTGATATTCTTCTTCAGCATTTTATTTATTTTAATCAGTTCTGAGCACATTTGACTTATTTTTCCTCTTGATTGCAGGAAGTCAAGTCTTGAACCAGAATTGGAGCTTGAACTTCTTTTTGCTAAACAGCAGCAGGATTCTTCCCAGCCACTATTTTCTTCTCACCTTTTGTGGTTGATTTTCTTTCAGGCTCTCTAAATTTTCTTCTTTGCTGACATCCAAGCAGTGCACTTACTAGCCAGTAACAGAAATTTACCCAAAAAGACAAATTCACTGGTGCTGTTTTCTGCTTTTCTGTTTTCACACTGGGAGAACTGAAATTAAGCTGTTACTCTCAGTGGAGCCATTTTGAAAGTCTACATCATGCATTTTTGTACATGTATTAGTAAGAACAAAAACTGTTTTACTTATATTTACTTCTTCAGTCCCTTCATTGTCCTTCAGAATATTAAAGGCTTAAAGTGGAGATATGCTTTACAGTTAACCCATCGTTTTAATATAGTCAACAAAATTCCAGTCAATTTTAGCCAGATGTCCTCCTATTCTACTGTTGCAGTACTAATAACATGAGGGATTCCCCACCTAAAACGACCTGATGTCCGGCCAGTATACCAAAGCACAGATGTCGTTTGTGAGCATAGGGCATAAAAGCGATACCCACACATACTATCCTCATAGTATTTCTGCCAACAGACCAAATGCCATCTTTGATCATTTGTCTGCTTGTCCGAGGTGTTTGCTGGTGTATCAAGTTGTTTCAGATAAGTGCCCCTTTTGGGTTTCTTTTCCTTTTGCTACTGCTTTTGTGTGAGTTTTTTTTTCATGTCATCCAAGAAAGGCAAGTGCCAGTATGGCAGACAGATTTCACATAAAGATAGTCACGTGCAGTGCTTGTTTGTTTAAGATCTACTCACGATCATAAATATTGTTCCATTTGCCAGGCCTTTGTTCTAAGACATTATGTAATCAGCTTTTGTCTCTGTTTACCTTGAGAATCAGCATCTAAAATGCTTAGTGAAAGATGCTATGGAGGGAATGTCTGGGCCTGAGGTCGAGTCATCTTTGAAGAGAAAGGCCAAAAAGTGTAGGTCTGACTCTTCTGCTACAGCTCCTACACTGGATGTTTCTGTCAAGGCTAATGAAAACCTGGAGATGAGTCCGGTCCTTGAGTCAGATTCATCGGCTGGGAACAATTCAGAGGCCACCATGGATCCCACTACAGGCATGTCCTCATAGGCTCTGCAGACATCCACTTCAGATGTTCAGGGGGAACCTAGACTCATTATCACTGAAGGCCCAAGGGGGATCCCTTACATTTTAGTTCGAGAGGAAATTCTGGATACATTTATAGAGTGTAGGCCAACATTGGGCCCTTCCACCTTTAATAAGGCAGACGTACAGTTAAAAAAGTAGCAAAAGACTATAACATCTTTCTGCTCCCAGAGACCCTCAAAGTGAATGGCCAAATTTTACCCAGGGCTTATTTAATGCCCTTATGGCTTTAGAGCCTCCTTTCAGTGTCTCTGTCCCTTCTCCACCTTGGACATCTTCCCCTCAGAAGGGAGTTAGAGAACAGGAATCTTCTGAGGATGAAGTATCTTCAGATGATGACTCCTTAGTGTATTCTGCCCAGATTCCATCTCCTTTGGAGTATGAATCTCTGGAAGAGGAATCTATTCCCACAGAATATCCTATAGAATAGATTACGTTTGGAGAAACTATTAATAAAATGAGGGAATTTTTCAAGTGGGATTGCACACAGGTTTCAGATGTGCAGAAGAGCTATTATGAGCTTCTACAAATGGAGTCTCCTTCCCCTTCTGCTATTCTGCCAGTTTTGCCTGCTTTAATGGATGCTTTATCTTCAGCATCCCAGGCTCCAAATTCTCAGCCCCCTGCCCTTAAAGAAGCTAGACTGCTTTTATAAAGTGCCAGAATACAGCAAATTTCCTTCAGCTGACCCTGCTGTGGTTTCTGTGGCTTCAGATAAACCCTCCAGACTGCTGCCATCCACTTCCCTTCTTCCTTCTGATAAGGAGAGCAGGGCTATGGAAAAGGCTGGACAAGAAGGTCTACATCTCTGCCACCCTAGTTTTCTATGTTGTTAATTACCAAGCTCATATGACCAGATATGTTTTGGCTCTCCTTTCCCAGGTCGCTCAAGTTGTTTCTGATCTTCCAGATTCAGAAGAGAAGAGACGTACCTTGTTCCTGTTAGGGCTTCCTCTCAGGTAGCACACCATTCCATTAAGTGCAGCTATGATACAGCAGGGCAGCTGCATCACGCTCTGTTTTGAGGAGGTACTCTTGGTTAAGGCTTCAAACATTGCCAGATGTCATTAAATCTAAGTTAATGGATGCTCCTTTGCATAATAATGATTTGGGACGGCTCCTGCTGATTTGTTTAAGTCCTTGCAGGAGAAATGTAAGGAATTACATGATTTGAAACAGATTTTTGTCTCATCTGTGCCAAAGTTTCACAGAAACTATCCTTCCAAGACACCTTTTGTTCATAAACAAGCTTGCCAACTCCATTTAAGAATAACAAGGGTCGTAGGAGAGCTCCTTCAGCTAAGGTTTCTCAAGCTACTCCTGCCCAAAAGCAGCCTTTTCTTGTCAAACCAGGTAGTCTGTGACTACCTCATTTGCCACAGCCTTTTTCCTCTTTCCCTTCTTCTTCCTCTCTCTCTCTTCCAATTTGAGAAAACATAGCTCAAGACACATGGGTTCTTTCCAGTATTCAACAAGGGTATTTCATGGCCTGGAAATCTCCTCCTCCATGCATGGGCATTCCTCAACCACCTCAGGAACAGCTACAATTCTACTAGATGTGCTTCAGGAATTGCTGAATTAGGGAACAATTCAAGAGGTTCCACTGGCCCACAGATGAAGAGGGTTTTATTCCAGAATGTTTCTTGTGCCCAGAAAAGATCGTCCTTGGAGACCAATTCTGGATCTTTCACACCTCAGCACGTTCTTGAAGGTCCCTTCTTTCAGCATATTTCAGACTTTATTCCCTCTCATTCTTCCTCATGCTTTCATGGCCTCACTGAATATCAAGGATGCCTACCTTTACATTCCTATTCAACCCCTTTACAGGAAATGTTGATGTTTCTCTGTTGCTTCCTCGCATTTTCAGTTCTCTGTTTTGCCCTTTGGTCTTTCTACTGCCCCAAGGGTATTCACCAAATGCCTAGCTCCTGTAATTGATTTCTGTAGGCTTTGAGTCATCCAAGTGTTCCTTTGTCTGGGTGATCTGCTTCAGGCAGCCTCTCCAGAGATCTTACTGCAGAACCTACACTTGGTCATTTGTCTTCTGTAGAGTTTGTGGTTCACAATCAATTTCAAAAGAAAAAAATAATTTCTCACTCCTTCTCAGAATCATGTTTTCCTGGGGTTCAGGATACAGACAAATCTTATGCTGGTTTCTCTACCTCCTCCAAAAGCTCTGTCCCTTATTTCTTTCTTCCAAAATCTTCCTCTACACTCTGTTACAGCCAGGGAGTTCCTGAGACTTCTGGGTTTTGCGGCATTTACCATGCAGTGTTACCTCTGGCCAAACTGCATATGAGAGGAAGTTTCAGTGGTACCTGAACTCCGTTTGGATGCAGCATGAACATCCTTGTAGACTTCTTGGTTCCTCTTCTTCCTTGTCTAAAGAAGGAAAGTTGTCAGTGGATTTAGCAGATGTCTCTGAACGCAGGCCTCCCTTTGCAACCTTCTCTTCCCTCTCAAGAGCTGTTCCCCCTTATTATTCAATTTAGCTATATAAATATTTGTAATCCTCATTAATCCAAATAAAATCCTAGGTTTAGAATTTAAAAAGGCTTTAACTCTAAATTAATGTTGTTTGCTGACGATAGTCTTCTAACAATTAAAAATATCCCAGAAACGCAAGAATTAAACAAAATAACTGATAATTTTCAATGAATGTCACATTTACACTTTAATAGTTCCAAACTGAAACACATTTTTGTTAATAAGAAAATCCCATTAAATTCAAATATTTCATTTCTAGGTGAAGAATCTAAAAATATATTATACTTGGGTATTCACATTTGTAATACTACAAATGAAACCATAAATTATAACTATGAAAAAAATAACTTCTTTAACTAATCTCATTAATTCTTGGAATAAAATATGCATTTAATTTGGAGATAGATTATACATTATTAAATCATTTATATTCCCAGGTACTTTTCAAATGCAAGAAAGAACTACCATGTCGAGTTCATGTCTTTCATTATTTTTCTTGCTCCTTTTTGCTTAAAATGTCTTTAGGTTAAACTATAAACGTTAATCCAGACAACCATCTCTATAAAAACAGGGAAAGTGATTATCTTATCTTTAACTTCTGTATTTAATATGATCAATACACAATTGCTTTTCCACCCAGCAACAAAAGATCACAACATTATATTAGCTTTAACTTGTTTTTTTCAGCCGTTCACATCTTTTTACATTATAAAGCCTGGAGAGTTAAGTTTATAATTAAGAAAGATTACTTTTTACTTTAATATCATGAACATATACACCAGTCAATGATGACACTGTCATCCATCTTGCATTTAAAATGCTCCTAACTGCATGCTGTACAGAACTGCTTTACAAAATAACATGCAAGTAACATTGGGAAACATTTATACAACTATTAATAAAATCAAAAACTTTTTTACTTAAGTTATTTTTTAGCCTATTTAATGTCCTTCTAAATGTTAATGACATGAAGTGACTTATCTCTGTCTAGTTTAACACAATGAACACACTTACTCTTTTTCATTCACGTCTTTTTGTAGAGCCAGCCACTGCCTTTATTTATGATCAGCCTGGAGTCATATTTGTCAGTGATAGTGGCATTTTATCAGCCACCTCACTGACCCACCCCAAAGATTTTTTTTCATTTGCTTTCCCTGGCTGTTATGCAGTTCTTTCCCTCCACCTTGTGGATCATATTCTGTATTAAACACATATAAGGGTACTATATAAGACACCCAAGCCTACCCTTTTATTCAGATTCTTAAAACCGCTATGTTCACTGTAGCTGTAGCAAGTGCCACAACACATAGCTTAAAATAAGGCTTAGGAAAACAGGCAGCATATGCATCACATTTGATAAGTCTTGCATTAGTAGCCATAATCTGATATTTTGCCCTTTCCAATGATATTGCCAAGGGCCAGCTCTTTTTTTCAGAAACATTTGTTTCATGAAATTACATGTCTTAAAAGTGAATGGCCAGGAATGAGTTTGTATGAAGGGGTGGGGATAATACTACTCATTAAAAAACAGTAAGTGCACCAAATTTTGCTTGTCTTCAGTTACTGATGAATGTGGTACTGATTGGCTAACTGCTGAATTATTTATTTGTGTGGCTGCACTGTGACACAGCATTTAGCATTGCTGCCTTACAGTGCTTAGTTTTCTGATTAGTTTCTCATCTAGGGCACACAATGATATACAAGGAGGTAGTTTTCCTGGTTTAGTGAATCTGATGAAGTCCTACGTATTTCAGGGAAAAAAGCACTTAATCCATAGTTTTTTTTTACCGATATGCTTTTGTTTTGAATTAATTATTAAAGTGGTGTAACTTTTTCAAATAGTGAAGTCCTGTCTCTGACAGCAATGGTACATGTGTGGAATTTGTATCGCTACGCTTTTAGAATTCTGTTTGTATTTTAGGAAAAGTTTCGAATTGACCTACTGACAATAAATAGGCCAGAGATTACAGAAATCCACTGTCCTCTCACCTGATTGATTACTCCACTGTTCTGCTGTGGTAAATATGCAAGAAAACTGCTGCAGCTTGTGTATTACGCCCAGATCTCCTAGTAATGAACAAGTAATGTATGTGGTACTTGAGCAGATTTGTTGGAGTCCAGCCTTCAACAACCTGTACTGATGTACAGCCATAGGATTTTTCCTGAACAACTTTAAAATTCTAAACAAACTACTTTCTCTGTAACCAGCAAATGCAGAGCTAACAGGTGGTCATGGATGACAAGACAGCTCAGTTTTAAGACCTCATAGTGAAAGCCTTGACTAAGTGGAAACAAGCTGTGTATGTTGCAAATGGCACTGCTTGTAGTTTTCTTAGGAAAGAGTTCAAGAAAGGAATTAAACATTGTAAGTCAGTTTGTCACAGAAAAAATAAACTACATAGAAAGAAAACCCAGACCCTTTTATACTTTCTGCCTGTGACTTGTATTAGTAATCACCATTCTCAATTTAAAGCTAAGGGGAACTTGGCCATATCACTGCCTGCATATTCTCAGGTCTGCCCAAATGGCCATCTGTAAGCATTTATTTCTTCTTAGATGTGCTTTCCATGTCCCAATTTCACTTCACAAAATTACTTCAAAATATGTGAAAAACTAGTTCACTCACTGAGTACATTTTCTAGTATGGCTGATCTATACCGATGCCGTATTAAGCTTTGTGACTTATTTGTTTATAAACCACTGCAGTCAGATTCTCATTCATTGCAGGAATGTTTCTTCATTACTTTGAAGGGGCTGTTTTAATCCCTTTCTGTAAGGTATGACATGCATCTCCCACATCATTGTATAGTTGCTCCTTCCATTTGTTGATGAGTGTGTGCTGAGACTGGTTTATGAGAAGTGCAGGATTATCTAAAAAAAAGTATGGTCCTCTGGCCACTTGTTTACTTAACTTTACAAGTGAAAAAGTGACATGACTGTTATTTTTGTCTGCTGAAGGCCACAATCATATGGAATATACACTGGGGGCAACAAGAGTCATTCATAGATCTTATCAAAGATTTGATGTGGTCAGTTGTAAAAGACTTTTATATACCATGACTCATCTAAGCTTTGCTTAAGGCCTTGTAAATCATTCACAGATTGTTGGTAATGGATTTTGCAGTGTAAAACTGAGCAATACTTTCAATTGTCCCTCACAGCTTATGTCTGGTATACCCCATGGCTTAATATTGGATGCATTATATTTTTCCCCTTTTATCAGTTTCTTTGAACAAGACCTACCTTCCTTCATGCAGATGATCTGTTGGTATACAGTGGTTGGTGCTGAATATCAGCACTCTGTGAATATACTTCTGTGAGACTGGCTACTGTGATGTAGTATAGGGGCTTATCACAATACTGCATTGTATGTGGAGTCTGCCAGAGACTTGGGGGCAGCACTGTAACCAATACTTAGCCTAAGTAATGTGGCCAGTGAGTTAATGTACTGTAACCAAAAAGCCAGTGCTTATCAGGAGGATGTCTACTGTTTACTAAAGTGTTGTCACATGGCCAGTACCTTTTTACCAGTTTGGAAAGTGCTGTTTTTATACTGTATACCACAGTGATATGGCATGTCTCATAACTTTTACTCGGAGGGGAGTGTAGGCAGTATGGCTGTTGTATGTACAGTTTGTAATTTCTGGCTACTAACTCTGCACCTCCATTTCAATAGTCAATGTGTTAAAAAAGACAGGTCGTAAAGTTTGTTTTTAATCAGTTGCACCCAAAGCCTGCAAAGGGCACTCTGCAGCATTTAAATAGCTAACACTGGGATTTTGTTATCTCTTATAATTTTGTTATAGATTTCTCTTAACATTTAGGATCACCAGAGAATCTTATCTTCAACTTAGCTAACCAGTGGTGGATTAAATATACCTTGGTCACTGGGCAGATCTGATGTCTCTTCTATCCATTTCTCAACAGTTGGTTGGGATATTCAGATCCGACCTGGATCTGACTTCAGCCACTCCAGTCTTTGGATCCAAAGCTCAGGCTCCTCCCTTACTCTTAACCCCCACTACCTATCCAGTTACTTTAGATCTCATTTGCTGCTCGTTTGCTTCATGTGTGATCTCCACTGCTCATGCTCGGTGGAGCTAAATGAAAGTCTTGTTTGACAATTTTGAATCCTTAATTGGATTATTTTCTCTTTTTCCTACTTAATTACTGTGTTCTTCCTTCCTTTTCTGAAATTTTGAAAGTTTAATAGTTTAAATTTAGTAGTTAGTTATCTTCTTTCTTTTTTAAATACCTTTATTTAAATTATCATTTAAGACATAGGCAAACATACATTAACAGAAAGCAAAACAAATCATTTTAACATTTTCCATTTAAATACAATATACATCACATATAATGCATTTGCTACTATCCAGTCCAACATTAGAAAAAAAATTGCTAAATTCCTACCTTCCCCTTAAAACTTGCTTCTCCTCTTCCTGAACGTTATGCACGTATTGTTAACATAATTTCCATTTACTTTTATTCAGTTTGCTCCTTCCCTTTTCTAAAGATCCCTCTTACAGTTTTTTATCTCTTTTATAATATACAGTACCTGAAATACAGCTGGTATAGACTTTGATTTCCATTTTCTAGTAATTGCCTTTTTGGTAGCCAACAGAATTAAACTTAATAAGGCCTCACTATGTCTAGGCAATTCAGATCCTGTATCCCAGCTCAAAAGAATAATTTCCTTACTCTGTAGGGAATTTTTAAAATCTGCCAACTCACTACACTCCCAAAATATATGTTCCCAATTGCCTCTTTCTTCTCCATGACATCTCCAACATTTGCTATCTACCTGAGGAAAAATATTTTGAAGCCTGATTGGAGTATAAAAGTACCAATGCAAACACTTCCATGCAAAGATCCTAAACCTGTTCCTTCCCATTCTTTTCTAAGCTTCTCTGACTGATACTTATAGTTATCATGTGATATTTTATATTACCTGCATATTACCCCCTTTTAACAGCTGCTTCTGTTCTAGAATCAACTAAAAACTCTGCCAGAGCAGTTCTTTCACTAAAAATCCCCTACCCTTTCTCTTTGCTTGTACTGATGGGAAAGACCATCTCTAACCTGCAATCCAAAAGTCTTCTTGGCCTCATCCCACTGTAATGCATTTCCTGCTTGAGTGATTTTCTAACAATATCTTGGTTACTTTGTCGGGTTTCTCCAGTAAATTCCAGACCTGTCTTGCTTGTTTTTCTGTATACCAACTTGTAGTCATCCCTACTGGCAAAATCTGCTTTCTCCATTCTCTTATTGGCTTAGTTTTTAGACTACTTCCTTCTACTTCACAAATATAATATTCTGTATGGTTAGTATTCTCTTTAAGGATGTGCATCCAAAATTCCTCTCTCTCTCTGTTTGTTGAACTTCATTCTTGCTTCATCGTCATCTATTTCCACTTTGAATTATAGCCTTATGCCTATGTTTTATTTATATATATATATATATATATATATATATATATATCTATGAGTCTTAACTGTTTAGTGCTAAAATATCCCCTCAAATCAGGTAAATCTAAACCATCTTTTCTATTGGAAAGATCAGCTTATCTCACTTAACTTTTGCCTTCTTTCCCTACCACATAAATTCCTTCAATTCTTTAACTCTTGTCCACAACTGCTACTCGGATTGATAAAAGTATGCCTGCCCCATATACAAGACTAAAGTGACTAAAAACATTTTACTGCTTGTGCTTTACTATCCATATCCATAAATAAGAATTTCCATATTCTGAACTTTTTATATTAAGTTTTGTTTAGTCTCTATCCCCAAACTTTATCCCAATCCTAAACCTCTTTCCCTGATTGCAAAACCCTTCCCTGACCCAAAAACCCCTTCACTATAACCATAAAATCCTTTTGTAATCCTACTTATAAAATCCTGCCTATACCCTAAAGCCCTGACTTTAATCCAAACCCAAAAACTTTGACTGTAACCTTAACCCCCTCCCTAACATTAATTCTCCATTCCTCATTCCAACCCTAAAACATCCTCAACCCTAAAACCCTGATCATAGCAATAAAATCCTATGACTGACCCTAAATAACCCGAACCCCCAAATTGTACATCAAAATGCAATAAAGTGTATTGCTTATCTATAATGCCAGTGTCTCCAATTTTAAATTAGAAAAGCAACAAGCTTGTGTTTCTCAATGTAACTCACAGTAATGAACTTCTGGCACACCCTCTTCCTGTATACCCATGATGCTGAAAGCAAAATCATCACTGCCACCCCAAATTATAAAACTACCAAGATGCTAGGAGATAAAAAAAAAACAGTAGCAGACCATGTAATGCTTGTGAAGCCAAAACATGGTGCCAACACACCACAAAAGCAATTTAAAGCAAAAAGGACAACAGCTGAAAACAGCAGAAAATGAAAATAACAGGTTAATAATAATAATGATAATAATAATAATAAAAACAGTAAAGGGATACAAGCTAAAATATTAAGCTGAACATCTACACATTATCATCTTGTCTTCTCTTCCATGCTATTTACATATCCACCTTGCATCTTTCACTGTAGTTCATAATTTTGTTCAAGAATCAGAGAGAAAAAAAAATGAATGAGGGACAATATCTCTCAAGTTCTTTGTCCAAGAATTCTGGATAAAGCCGCAAATTATAGGGGAAGACAAAACTCAAATTCAGGAACCATTTTAAAATATTACAATAATTCACTCAAGAATTTAGTAGAACAACATATTTTGTATCGGCGTGCATTTTCTGAACAATAAAAGCAGCTCTAATCTCTGGCATTACTGCTGACTGTAATCCTCAGTGATTTTCAAGAAAATTAAAAACTTTACAAGGACCAGAGTGATAATGTAAGGCAAAATGATCTGGGACGTTCTGCAAAATTCTGGACAATTCAGAGGTATGTGAGGGACAGATTTTACATATTACTTCTATTCACTTAGAAAATTAATAGAACAGGTTTTGCATCAACACATTTTACAAACTAAGTATAAAACTCTAATTTCTGGTAAATCATTAATTGACCGACTGTAATCCTCAATGATTTATCAGAAAGAAAATTTTTTTTGCGATGGCCAGAGGAACAATATGAGATAAGTTCAGTGACATTATGTAAACTCAAGTAAAGCTTTGAAATATACATTGCTCACAATGAAAAAGTTTAGTGCGAAGTCTTAACAAAACTGTGCTATGACTTTTGTACTTTGGAATGTCTCATGCATGCATTATTCATCTTTTCTGTGCCAAGCATCAGCCAGACATCTTGAAGATTCATCTTTTGACTACTGGTGATCTTTGAATGCTGAATTTAAATTTTTTTAAGATATTTAGGACCTTT